>NW_020290667.1:0-138269 GCF_003184585.1 Aspergillus saccharolyticus JOP 1030-1 | reverse complement strand
GGTGGAGGGGGCGGTACTGGTGGTTGTGGTGGGGGTGGTTGTTAACTGGACTGGCGGGTTAGTCCATTTCTGTAACTAGCATCTCTTGTTCTCATCTCAATTTGTGAATATTACTAGCCACCGTCATACACGGTTTACAGAGTACAGGCTGTCAGTATAACGGGTCAATCCAGCCATTGCATCGGTACTGTACTGTAGAAATTCCAACTCTAGAACAAACCACACCACGCCATCGCTCTACAATCCAAAATATGTTCCTGGTCCAATCAACATATACTCCAGATCTTGAGACCAATAACACAAACCCGAGATCAGATCTGTTATGAAACAAAACCCCCCCCCACAAAAAAAAAAAAAAGGTAAAAAATCTCCATCCTACATCACAATACATTTGCTTCGCCGTTTACTCCTCTCGTAAATGGTTTGTTCATTCCACTCCTCAATGCGTCGCCGCCACAGGTCATGTGCAGCCGCTTGGGAGCTTGCCGATAGCGTGGGGTCAGTCGAAGCCCGGTGGTGGAGGGGCTGGATCACGTCTCCTACCGGTGATCGGACTTCTTGGGATTGAAACCGGCGGTCGACCATACGGTAGGGATGACTGGGACGACGCTGACTGCCTTGGAAGACTTCGGGCGCATCGTACTGTGGAACCGATGAGACTCGGAGGTTCGGGGAGGAGATGGAATATCGGCGGTTGTTGCCGACTTCCGGCGTAACGGGTATGGACTCCGGAGTGTCGATTCGGGCATGCATAAGAGGTTGCTCGAGCGAGAAATTACCATAGTCGACTTGAGGATTTGATTGGGGTACAGACGGGTCAGTAGAGAGCAGCGGCACAGATCGGCTAGGCTGCACTGAGTAGTCGGTTATGCTCTCCAGTTGAGGTTGTCTCTGGTGTTCGACCGCTTCTTGAAGGGGGGCTACTAGCGGTGCTTGGCTTTCAAGGTTCGGCGGAGCGCCGGTGGCGGAACTTTTTCTCCTGCGCATAATCGAGGTCGGTCTTCGTACTCGTTCGAGAGAGTCGGGCTCCCGGATGCTGTTCCGCATCAAGCGGGAGGCTAGCCTAACACCGGCAATACTGTTCAACCTTTGCAGCGAACCCCGAGAGGGCGCTTCCTCGGCCATACTCTCGAGACGGCTGGTTTGCGAGCGTCGAACATCGGCGGGAGGTTCACCAACCCGAGTGATGGGCTCTGTTCTGGAAGGTAGCAAGGTTGTTCGCAGATACTCGGGTAGGGGTGCATCTGGCACGCGAGAATAGGGTGGAGGCGGCGGCACCCAGTTGTCAGCGTCGCTTTCATGAGGAACCTGGAAAGCCTGAGGAACTGGTCTCGGGGTCTGGGAGAGACGCTGCGCATTGCGAGGCTGAGGGTTATGTCGTTCCCTAGTATGAGCCACTGCGGTTGCAGCGCGACGCAGGGTATCTCTTGACCGCGGTTGTGTATTGTCATACGGAGACTCAGGAATATGATATGCGTCCCCATTCGACGAACTTGAGAAGAAGGAGCTGTTGCGGCGGATGTTCGGCCGAGACGAGTGGTAGACAGAACTGGCCGACGGATATGACTCTCGCGCAAATGCTCTTGCTCGCGGCAAAGTGGCGTTGGCACGGTGTATGCGAGTCCTTCTCCGTTCTAGTTCCACCTCTGTCGCCAGACTCGAGTCTGGCTCGCTAAGCATTTTCGGTTCGGCATCGCCGACCTCAATACTGATCTCAAGGTGATTGCCATCGCTTGCCGACCGTGCAAAGTCCAGCAAAAGGACTCGTCCACCATCAACAGGCACATCTTCCTCGCCAATTGTTGGGGGACTTATGCCGCCTGGCGCGACGGCCACCAAGCGCCTGTGTTCTGCGGCCATCCCTGGGCATTCTACCCAATGGGCTGCAGTCATACCGGGCATATCACTTACTTTGTGGCCCTTGATGAGTACTTTCGGTTTGGTGAGGGACCGCTCTAGTCGGGTTGAGCAGTCTTCGCCAACTAGCGCGCCTTCATGCGCCCAGGTATTTAAATTCACATCTGAGTCCACGGTTGGTCGTGCGCTTGTTGCAACAGGAGCTATATCCAGTCGATCAGGTATGCCATAAACCCAAAGGCCGGACTCTTCGAAGCCAGCCGCAACCAGTTCCCCCATCGCATCAACAGTAGGTAGCATGATGGGAGGGGATTCTCTTAATCCGTCATCGGACATCGGCGTCACAAAGTAAATTGTGCCTGAACCAGTATTATTGGCTCCAAATGCTCGAAGTGAATTGATTTGTTCGTCAAAACCCAAGATCCAACTACCCTCGCCCTCGGAGTGGAGAGGGAGCATACATGCGCGACTGAACCCCGTGGTGACATCTGGGAAGAGGATTTGGGTCGTCCACATCCGTCTCTGAACATCTCTGAGCGAAAGTTCAGGCTCTGATTCGGCGTAGAACGGGACGGATATCGTGACCAAACCGCTATTTTGGGGATCGGCGGAGGTGCCGAGAAGCATGGCTCCATCTGAAGAGAAAGAGACAGCGTCGACGCCAGAGCAGCGGACTGCTCGTCTTTCAGTAGCTAGCACCCCTTCTCCGATAGCATGTACTTCAATGCTATCATCGTACGCAATAGCAAGCACACCTCCCGTGGGGGATAGTGCTAGCGTTCGAGGAACATCGTTCAATGTGAGATCTTGGACCAGCCTTGCTTCCTCACTACAAAGACTGTAAATATTGACGCGATGGCTGGAAGAAACCACGGCCAGCAGAGAGCCATCGTCTGCAATCGCAGCATGTAGTGGACGCCTCCAGGTTTTGAGTTCATGCTTCACTGAAGCCGAGTTTGAAGTGACGTCAAGAACCACGATTCTAGAAGAACTGATGCACAAAATCAGTTGGCCATTGGGGGAGAAAGAGAACCTGAAAGCTTCACCCTGCGGAAAGGCAGTCGACGAGCTCATTGAGGTCGATATCAGCTTGATCAAAGTCCTGCGAGGTCGCAAAAAGGTCTCGAAGGCATTGCGTCTGATTTGGGTGCAAAACAGTTGTTTGAGGTGTGACAAATCGCATGGCCGACATGGCTCGGCAACGGCCTTCTGAGTTAGAGAAAAAGACGGGCATTGAGTCAGATGGTGAGAATAGAGCACAGTCGAGTCAGAGATCCGTCTCCATTTGCGATTCAGTAAGGCGAGCGACGCGAATGTGTTAGCATCCGCAACGAAGAGTATACTATGTGACTTGTTAAGAGCGAACCGCATATAAACCGCGCACGGCAGATAAGAGAGCTGAAAGAGACAGGCGTCTAACCAGCGCGGCAGCTAGAAGGCAATACTTACTGCTCGATGACTGTGCGAGGTAGACGCGCAAAAGGGGAAGAACGCTGCTCGCCTGCGAGCTCTTTCTCGTCTGTGATCGGACCGCGTTGCAGCTTGGTCAAGCATGCTGTTGGTGGTGTTGGATGCTGCGCATCATCATGATGGGGCCCTTCGAGCCGCTCAGCCAAAGGTAATTGAACCTCCTCATCCATGATCAACGAGGACCAACCCATGAGTGTCTACATTTGCTGAACACAAATGCAGACACAGTTCTAAAAGCAATTGTATCCATCCAGCATCATGACGGAAAGGGATATAGGGGAAAAGTTAACAGGATTTCAGAAGCAGGATTCCAAAGGCAGGATTTGGCGCTCTTTTGGCGGGGGGTGGGTGGGAGTGGAAAGCACGGTAAGCGCCAACTAGCGACCCCGGTGGCTGTGTCTCTCCCAAACGCAGACCAATGCAACGGTGATCGCCGGGCCTGGTTTCAGTTGACGAAAGTCAATCAGACTAAGCTCTAAAGAGGCATGAGATAACGGAAGGGACAACAGAATCCATGCGCTGGCTGCATCAGTGCATGGTGTAGCGAATCAATAACTACCCAGCTGTAGCTGACTACTGGGAGTAAGTACTTACTAGTAATAAGTAGTGACTTTGGCCAGGCTGAGTGAGGGTCGCACGCGCCAGGCGGGGAGGAAGTAGAACGGATGCCTGAGGACAGACTCAGGCGGGCGGGGGAGCTCTGTCCAGTCCCAGTTAGGCTTAGTCTCCCGACATGAATACGGCCTCCGATTTAGGAGCACGTGGTTGGCTTAAGTCGCTGACTCATCCATTTTTTTCCCCACAACTCGCCGCAGCCGCAGCCGATAAGAAGGAAGATTTTATCGGCTTTGGAGAAAACGCAAGGGAATCATTTCGCGCTGAATGTTCCGATCACGACCCCTCAAGTGAAAACTATCGCTCATCGCAATGCCTACTTCTTTGTGAGCGCTCAGTGACCATGCAGTACTTGGCGCAGCCTCGCGAATAGCTCCTCCCGGTCCAATGCTTTCCCCTCTCACTCTCAGAATCATCTAGCCGGGAACTTACTGGCCTATCTCCCGATCATCTGTGGCTGGCCTAGATCCGATCCCTCCACCACACACGCTTCGCACTCGACGGTCTAGTCTCGCCCTCTACCACGACCGGCTCAATTCGCGCCACACGCAATTGGCTCTTGATCAATTGATGAAACTCCTAAAATTCACCGATAAGGCCGCATTCCGTTGAGACTCATCATGTCGTCCACGACAGCTGCAAGCAGCAGCTCCACTCAGAAGCTCGCCTCTCCGGGATTCAATGCCGGAGCCCGACCATACAGGTCACATAAGGTCAGGGCATGTGATTTGTGCAGGAAGCGCAAGTCTCGGTGTACGGTGGATATACCCGGGCAGTCGTGCCTGCTGTGTCGCGTGCAGGGCGCCGATTGCCATTACCAGGAAGAATCCAGCCAGGACGCTCCACTGTCAAACGGACATGACACAAAAAGATGGTCCGCAGACCCGGCGCAAGTTTCCACTATTGGCCAGAAGCGCAAGCGCAGCTCAGAAGTCAGCTCGCCAGCCAGCGTCAGCCGCCCACGGGCATCCAGTGTTCCCCAGACAGATTCGATCGGTGGCCATCGCGGAAGCGAGTCCAGATTTGACGATCCTCATAATGAGTCAGTTCTCATAGTCGGGCCCGTGGTGGCCGACGATGCCCAAGTGATTGAGAAGTACATGCCCACCGAGCGGACCAGCAAGTCCGTAGAACCGAAGAACAACACGTATAATGTCTACTCGAGCGATCCACGGAAACCCATTCTATACACAACTGTCTCAAGGCGAAGGCAAGGGATGCGCGTTGGGATTCCGCCAGGCGAGAATCAGAAGGAAATTCTGGAGCAAATATTGGGGCCCTTCAAGCACGACCTCGTTAGACTGTATGCTTCTCGTTCGTCTAGGTTCGGACCGCAGTGATATACTAATTTCCAACCACAGTTTCATTGACAGGTTCAACGCCGCGTTCCCTATCTTCGATGGAGAGAGCTTCTGGGAAGCCTTTATTTCTGAAACTCCCGGTGACCCGCCGGCCTCTCTCTTGTGCCAGGTCTATTCGATGTCTTTGGTGTATTGGAAGCATACGCCCAAGCTGGCTTGCCATCCCAAACCAGATGTTCGATACGCGGTCAACATGACAGTGGCTGCTTTACACGAAGAGTTCTCGGCCCCCGGTTTGTCCACCATAAGCGCGGCTCTCATCGACCTAACAGGGCGCCCAATCTTCTCCATGACCGGCAATGCGATCAGTAGTGGTCGTATGGTCTCCCTCGCACACTGTCTCGGACTCAATCGCGACCCTAGTCATTGGAAGCTATCACCGGCTGAGAAAAATCACCGCATCCGCTTATGGTGGGGTGTCGTAATTCATGATCGCTGGTAGGTATTGAAGCTATGAGAATCGACTTGGTCACTGACATAATTCCAGGGGGAGCTTCGGACATGGTGTACCACCGCAGATCGCCAAGAACCAGTACGATGTGCCTCTTCCGACAATCGATGTACTCATACCACCAGCATCGCGTACTCCTGAGCGCGTGAGGGCCGCGCATTGTCATATTGCTCTCTGTCAATTAACTGAAATTCTGGGGGAGTTGCTGCCGTTAGTCTACGGTCTGCAGCACCGATTTCCGCGCGAAACCACCAAGAAAGTGAGGCAAATCCGGACGGATCTCGACGTTTGGGAGGACTCGCTTCCGGACTGGCTGAGGAACCCTCCGCGAACCTCGGAGGGACGCATATCGGGAACAAGCAGTCTTCAACTAGCATTTTTGGCTGTGAAGATGCTGGTGAGCCGGGTGGAACTGAATGTGAGCAATATCCGTCCCTCCGCTCAGGAGTCTTTTGCGTAAGCAGTTTTAACCAAAAACCCATAGGAGGTCAACAACTCGGAGACAGAAAACCCAGAGGCACGCCGATATTTCCAGACCGAATGCCGCAAGTCAGCCGAGGAAATAGTGCAATTCATCTCATCACTTCGTAAGGAGAATTTCCAAGAATTCTGGCTTCCATGTGAGTGCCCATACATTACAAGCCACCTCAGCATCTTTCCTCCCGATGCGAGGAAAAAAAAAAAAAGTTTGTTGACAAAAGATACAGACAGCGCCTTCCACCTTACCACAACCGCCACCCTCCTCGTCCGCTGTGCCCTCGAAACCACCGACAGCGAAGTCGCCCGCTCCTGCCTCACCAATGTCGAGACCTTCCGCGCCATCCTGCGCCGCGTCCGCGAAGATGAGGACTGGGACGTCGCCGACATGTGCCTCGATCACTGCGAGCGGCTCCTCAGCCGCCTACCCGGCAGCAACCCCGGCGCCACCAATTCAGACGGAACGAGTGCCTATGGTCCCGGCGGTTTGGGTGATACTCACGGTGGCCCCGGCGGCCCCGGCGGCGCCTCCACGCGCCTCGTCAACCCGGCCGCCATCTCCCTCCCCGAGACGCAGACCAACAACGACATCGTCGACGACATGATGTCCATCTCCGGGACGTTCGGCACGATGGACGGGTTTCCCTTCGATATGACCGGTATCTGGGACGTCTCGGTCTTTCAGGACGTGAACCTATCCTGAATTCCCTCCTGGGATATGTTCCGTGACGGTCAAGCGTTATCGAGAGGGAGGCAGCGGTGGGGGGGCGAAGAAGCGGGAGGGGGGGGAGGCCGGTTTATGAGCGGGGCAGGGCGGACAGCACTGCATGGCATTAATCGCATATCTTAATATCTAGAATCTTCGTTTCATTTTCTGTCTCTGTTATCCTGCTCATTCAACTGGAGCATGGAAAGCATCACACCACACCACTTGATTTGAAGATCTTTCAACATAAGAGTCGAAGTGAGCGAGAAGAAGGGCAGGAGGGGAGGGAGGCTTTTTGTTTGGTTTTGCAAATATACCCCAATTGAGGCCGTGTTTGTTTGGGAAAATCGGTTGCGATTCTGGTTTCTCTTATACTATAGTCATAAAAGGGAATACATACATTTCTTTTCCGCCCAATGATCGATATTGTTTAGTACCTCGTGGGAGACGCGCTTTGAAAACTGAGTCTGATGGTCGTTGCTGGATGTGTGGTTGTGGAATATATACCGCGCGCACCCACCACCCATTAGTAAACGAGCACCAAGAGAATTGAACCACCAGCGCCTGTATAGAAACCCAAGGCTTAATGCAGTGCTTATAATACTCGAAGCCAGTACATGATTAGAATTTATTTCCAGTTTATACATAACCCTACCCCTTGAATGGACAAGACAACACAAGAAAATGCTTCCTATTTTACAATTATCCCGTGATCACGGAAAAAAAACCCCTGCTTCTTGAGAGAAAAATGAAAGAAAACCCCGGCCCCGAGAACAATGTACCCCAGGTATACGTGACACATAACGACAGTAAGAGAGAGGGAAGGAGAAAAGCGGAGAGAGACTGGGGCAGAGGCCTTTGTTTGGTGGCGCTCAGATCAGAACGAGCGCCCATACCTGACGCACATCATGATGGGGTGCTGATGCTCATTCGATCAAGAAACACAAAGCAAGAGCAGCGAATCGATTTTTGAAGTCATGCCTTTTACTGCTTCTTGTCACCAGCACCGAACATGCCGGTCAAGGAGCCCTTCATCATGGCCATCTGTTCCTGACGGGCCTTCTCCTCCTCGGCGGCCATCTCGGCCAGCCACTTCTCGCCGTTCTCGCGGATCTCCTTCTCGATCATCTCGTAGTTCTTCTGTCCGCGCTCGCGGATCTGATCCCAGAGCATCTTACCCTGGGCCAGACCCTCCGAGGGGCTTTGCTCGCCGTCCAGAGTCCGGTTGGACTTCAGGCCCAGAGCCGAGGCGAAGCTGCCCAGACCCCTGCGGGGGCGGCGCTTCTGCTCCTCGGCAAGTTCTTGCTCGAAGCGCTCGCGCATGGCCTTTTCGCGCTTGGCGAATTCCACAGGGATAGAGGTACCCTCGAAAGACTTGAGAACGGGGCGCACATCCTCGACACCCATACCGGCGAGATATTCCAGGAAGGGAATCAGAGCGACCAAGGTCTTGTCCTTGGGGTCGCCGCGCCACTTGTCGAGAACGATGGCGTTCTCGGGTTGCAAGCGGGCGTGCTCCTCCTTGGTGTCGATGAGGATAACCTTGGAGAGGTCACGGTTCAGGTAAGACAGATCCTATTGGAAGTTGTTTAGTGAGGGGAACAAAACCAGGTTTAAATCGAGTCAATTGCCTCATACCTTGATGTATTCGCCGTCCTTGTATCTGGTGGCCTCTCTGAACAGGGGCCAGCGGATGATCCGGTAAGGGTCGAGCTTACGGAGCACCTGGTCGGCCATCATGCTGGGCACACTGGTGAACAAGACGAGCTCATAGTACTGGTTCAGATACCGAAGGAAGTAGTCCACACCGGGCCGCTTGGCCACCCGCCAGCCATGTTCACGGCTCCACTCGCTGTGTACCAGCAGGTCCTCCAGACTCAGTACCAGTGTGTAGGGCTGGCGCATGTTGGGATCCTCATCCGGCAGCAACTTGGGGAAGGCCGGGTCCTTGTAGTAGCTGGTGATGTCACTGAGACGGGCCTTGGCGCGGTTATACCACAGACCAAATCCCCAGCCAGACGGAGTCTCGGGGTGAGCCTGCTCTTCCAACTCGTTTTCCCAGTTGCGGCCCAGGTAGGCTACTCCACCGGCACCGGCCATCAAGAACAGGGCGGAGAACAGATTAGCCATGCGGGCGCGCTTGCGGTCGAGGGAGGAAGTGTAGTGGTCTTTGGATCGGTCGCCGCGACCCTCATCTTCAGCGTAGTCTTCGGCGCGGGAGGGATCCTCGGTGAGATTCAGAGTGGTCGAAGGACGGCCGGTCTGGCGAGCTTCCAGCTCAGCCGCAAGGGTGGAGGGGATACCCTGGGTGAGATCGGGGAGGGGCTGGCGAGGGAGTTCCTTTTCTTCGGAAGCGGGGGCATGTGATTCAGGCTAAACAATCTCACAAGTCAGAATAATGGAATGAATATCAGTGAGGAACAGCACAACTCACCGGGGTCTGTTCGGAAGAGGCATTGCTCTGCGGGTCGGCCTTGGTATCAAATTCGACTTGCTCGGCCGCATAGTCTGCGGGCTTGTCTTCTTGCTTGGGTGCCTCGGCAGGCTTCTTGGGCTGTGTGGCCTTAATGGAGTTGGGAAGCTTGTAGGCAGGTTTTGATTTACTGTTCTTCGCATACCAGCGCGAGTGAGGAACGGTGATGGTGGAAGCACGGACGGTCGATGCGAGGACGTTAGGCCTCGTCAGAGGCAGTACGGCACGGCTAAGCATTATGAAATGGGAGATGGGGGAAACGGAGAAAGGAGGAGATTTATGGAATTGATAGGAATAAACAATTTACACATGCGCCGTGGAAGCACACACAGCACACGGTAGCCTTGAGTGGGAGAGAAGAATAGATGGAAGGGTCAAGATGTCGAGATGGGGGAAAATCGGCAGAGGTCGGCGGGCGGAGAAGAAGAGCTGCTGCGTCTTGCTTCTTTCTTTCTCTTCCGTCACTTGCAAAAAAAAGTTCAAGGCACGGACGGACTTTGCACTGTCCGGGAGGCGACATATCCCCGGAGTGCAGTTCCGGATCTCATATAAAATCCTCCGCATTCTTCCCCTTGATGATACTTTTCTTTTTCTTCTTTAACCAAATGAAAGTTGAAACCCAGTCCACAAATTTGACCCTTCAAGCCTCTTTTATGCATGCCGGGTTGTATTAGCTGGGGAGACCAAGGAAGTTTTGCTTCAATCCCACACCCAAGAGCCGCAGCAAAGGTCTCCTCTGCAGCTGCAGCCCCGTTAGTGGGATACAATTCGATTTTTCGCCTCCTCGGCTAAGTTGTAGTTGTCAAGCGCCCTCTTCTTCGATCAACTTGCATCCGCTTTCATCTCCCGGTGGTCATGTTGTCATAGAACACGCTTCATTCTCTGCTGTGATTCCAGCCGTTTAATGTGACGATGGATGACCAAAAGCCTGTTATCCCTTGATAAAAGATAATTCTTGCCACTTTTATTCGTATCTGCCGTATAATTACCTTCTTTTTGGTTGTTGGCCACACGCTCTATAGAAGAAGAGGAAGTCAAGCTATATACTATTCCTATTCCCTATCGAATTTCCAGCACAAGCAAGCAAAGATGACCTCGTCCCTCACCAAAGACCTGGAGAGACTGAACCTTAGCGGCGGCGGCGGCGGCAACCCCAAAGCCTCGAAGAACCTCCGCCCGCAGCGCAAGAAAGGCAAGGCGCCCATCGAGCCCTTTCGCTTCTTCGACCTCCCCTCGGAGATCCGCCTGCGCGTCTACCACTACGTGCTCTTCACGCCGCGGCGGCGGCGGACGCTGCGCGCGGCGGGCAGCGTGGGCGCCTCCTCGAAGAAAAACCCGCCGCTGGCGCCGGCTTCGCACCGGATCGCGCTGTTCCTGGCCTCGCGGCGCATGCACAACGAAGCCGCCGACTACTTCTACTCGACGCAGGTGTTCCGCCTGTTCCACCTGCAGGACTACTCGAAGATGCCGACGGTGCGGGCGATCGCGCCGCAGTACCGGCCCTCCATTGCCACCATCGAGCTGATCCTGGGGTCGAGCTGGACCGACCCTCCGATCTCGTGGCGCGTCAACTCGTCACTGGGGCTGGAGGAGATGGTCCGCATCCGCACGCTCAAGGTGTTCCTCGAGGTCGACCCCTCGCACCCGGTCTTCGAGGGGTTCCGCATCTCCCGTGACTTCTATACAAACTTCTCTGGGAATATTCTGCATGAGGTGCTGAAGAGGCTGCCGAATCTCGAGTACGTCGAGTTTGATGCCTGGCCGTCCGTTCGCAAGAGCGGGGGTCTGATGAAACGTCTGCTGCATGAGGCCCGCTCAGCCCACAAGAAGATTGCCTGGGGCCCTGAGCGCGGTTGGACGGATTATGACGGGGAGGAGTTTGACGAGGACGCATACGGTCTCAAGGCGCAGGAGGCCAAGGCCGAGGAACACCGCGCACAGCAACTCGCTCGCCTGAGGTCGATGATGCCTGCGGGCTTTGTACCGGAGACGCTCAGACCGGAGACTATTACGGTCGCGGATTCGTGATATGAGAGACGATTCTATACGCACATACACATACACACTTGTATTTTATACGATATATGCACACGGTCGGAAGACGAGGGTGTGTTACTGAGGGATGGAGCCTAGCACATGCCGGCATTCTTTGCATCATAGATTAGATTCAGCTTAGATTGATTAGCGATGTTCATGGTTTATGAATCGAAAGTGCTTCTGCAGAGTCCAATCCCTAGCATCTATAAAGACCCAAATTGAAATGTTAACATGATTCGTTGCTAGGTACTGCCAAGTCTAAGGACTAGATAACCCTTCTCCGCCCATGAAGCCTGCCTAGGAAGAAGAAAAAAAAAGTGCTTTCACCTCTGGTATGCATTAGGAGACAGGTGTTATACGTCGATCAAAACTCGATACATGTTCAGAGCTCCTCGTCCACGTCCATGCCAGCGCCACTCTGAGACTCGTTTCCGTTGGATTGCCGAGCCACAGATGCCTCCTTGTCGATCATCTGCCGGGAGACAGCGACAATATTGTCCTCGATCAGCTGCTGACTGACGTCCTCAATGTCTGTATTACCATGTTAGTCTCACACAACACAGGAATGTGAAGGGCATGCTTACGCTTCTTGGGGTCGACCTTTCCGACATATCTCGTCTTCAGTTGGTCTTTGCTCAACTCCGTCTCTTCCTTAACCCGCTTCTCATAGCCTTCAGCCAGACTTACGAGCTGCTTCATGCGCTCGACATTATGTTCACCCTCGTCATGGAAGTCCTTCATCTGCAGTGCTTCCGTCCAAACGTGCTTGTGCAGATTCATGAGCATGTTCTCCTCCAGACCCGTCTTGCGGTAGTTGATCGCAATGCTGTAGTAGTGTCTGTTTAGGCCGTGGATCAGAGCCTGGATGGAAGGCTTATTCAAATGACCGAGGTTGGATGTGGTCTGACGGGGCTCCTGGCCCATGACGACAGTCTGCGGTTGAATGAGACGGAACGCATCGATAACGACCTTGCCCTTGACGGACTGGATCGGGTCAACGACAACGGCCACGGCACGGGGGGTAAGCTGCTCGAATGATTGTTGCGTGTTGATATCGACGGACGAAAGCCAGCATCCGAAACCAGGGTGGGAGTGGTACCAGCCAACGACGGTTTCGGGCCTGTGGACGACGCGTAGTCAGTAAGGTTGTAGCCGTGCGGATTCGAGCCTGGCTTACCGTCCGGTTTGCCGCAGCATGTCCATCATCTTAGTCTGGAAGACAGGGTCCACAGCTTCGACACTGACACCCGTACCGCTCTGAGGCATAGCAAAGACATCTACCACCCGAACCGTGTATTCATCAACGAATTCACCAAGCATGAGGCCCATGACTTCCATAGGAACACCTGCCCGACCATGCCTTAACATCTTCAAGAGGGCGAGCGACGAGATGTGAACGGTTTCGGAGTTATCAATCAGGTTGGGGGTATCCTAGAGCATTCAGAGTCAGCTATCAATATCACCGTGGAGTACCTCTGCAAGCGAAATTGGTAATGCCGCAACCTCGCGGGGGACGGCATATGACGGCCTGGGAAACAGCAAAGCAATTCAAGCTGAGGAACTCACACCACCGGGAGCTCCTCCGCCCATGCCCATGCCCTGGGCCGCCTGGAGCATTCTATTGAGACGATCCATGATTGATGAGGCGATGTGAAGTAAGGGAAGTTAGATGGAAAAGCAACAGCGGATGACTTCCTGGGCGGAAGCTCCAATAGGAAAGAGTCGGATGGATTGAAGAAAATTGAGACTGCAGAGAGATGCGGATATATCACAAGATATGAATGATCGGTGTTGAGAGCTAGAGGGCCAAGTAAGCAAGAGTGAGCAGCACGGAGTTGACGGGAAGATGAGTGATGAGCGGCGCAACTCAGCATGAAGCCATCGGTCGAGCTTCCAAGAAGCCTGACGAAGGCGGTGGAGCAGCTCGGGGTTCCCGCCTTTGCGTCTCCCCTTCCTTTCCCTCTCTTGTTCCCCCATCATTTATCGTTCGCCCGCCTTATGGGGAATGCCTCTCACTTATCTTACTCTCCCTGCCACAATCAACTCGCTTGATTGACTGACGAGGGGATTCATTTTGCTCACTCAGACTTGGCTTCTGCCTTGGCCTGAACCCCACCCGGAGTTTTCTTACTTTTATCCAGTTCCGTGAAGAGACCGAGAAAACACCGCGCTGTTCATAGAATCCCAACTTCCAATTCTGTGAGGATCCGTCTCGTGTACTTACACGTTGACCTCCAAAATGTCGACTTCCTTGCCTCCCTTGGACCCCATTACCAATGGATCGGCGGATCGCGGTAAGAAGGTCGCCTACTTCTACGATTCGGACGTGGGCAACTATGCCTATGTGTCGGGGCACCCGATGAAGCCCCATCGCATAAGGATGACGCACAGTTTGGTCATGAATTATGGTCTCTATAAGAAAATGGAGATCTACGTGAGTTTATATGACACTCTCCTGTTCGAAGGATTGTGCTAATCGCAAAATCGCCACAGCGTGCGAAGCCGGCCTCCAAGTACGAAATGACCCAGTTCCACACCGATGAATATATCGACTTCCTTTCCAAGGTCACCCCAGACAACATGGACTCTTTCGCCAAAGAGCAAAGCAAGTACAACGTCGGTGATGATTGCCCAGTATTCGACGGACTTTTCGAATTCTGTGGTATCAGCGCAGGAGGTAGCATGGAGGGTGCGGCCCGATTGAACCGGAACAAATGCGACATTGCGGTCAACTGGGCTGGCGGTCTCCACCACGCCAAGAAGAGTGAAGCCAGTGGATTCTGTTATGTGAATGGTAAGTCCACGGAGAAACCGGAGGCAGATAACGACGTTTGCTAACCGGCTGGTAGACATTGTTCTTGGTATTCTGGAGCTGCTACGCTTCAAGCAGCGGGTTCTCTACGTGGATATCGATGTCCATCATGGAGACGGTGTTGAAGAGGCGTTCTATACCACTGATCGTGTCATGACGGTCTCGTTCCACAAGTATGGTGAATACTTCCCGGGGACCGGTGAGCTCCGCGATATCGGCGTGGGCCAGGGCAAGCATTACGCTGTCAACTTCCCCCTTCGCGACGGCATCGACGACACCTCTTACAAGAGCATTTTCGAGCCCGTTATCAAGAGTGTGATGGAATGGTACCGGCCTGAAGCTGTGGTGTTGCAGTGCGGTGGTGACAGTCTCTCCGGTGATCGTTTGGGATGCTTCAACCTTAGTATGCGCGGTCACGCCAATTGTGTCAACTTCATCAAAAGCTTCAACCTGCCAACTCTAATTCTGGGAGGTGGTGGTTACACAATGCGTAACGTGGCTCGAACCTGGGCATTCGAGACCGGTATCCTTGTGGGAGACAATCTGACGGCGGAGCTTCCTTACAACGACTACTACGAGGTTAGTTTGACAATGCAGATCTTCTATTACATAGCTAACAAGCATAGTACTTTGCTCCGGACTACGAACTGGATGTGCGGCCCTCGAACATGGACAACGCCAACACGAAAGAATATCTTGACAAGATCCGGACGCAAGTAGTGGAAAACTTGAAGCGTACTGCATTTGCGCCATCTGTGCAAATGACTGACGTACCGCGGGAGTCACTTGTGGATGGTATGGATGACGAAGCAGACGCGATCCTGGACGATTTGGACGAAGACGAGAACAAGGACAAGCGCTACACGAAGCGCCGGTTTGACCAGTACATTGAGAAGCCCGGCGAGCTTAGTGATAGTGAGGACGAGGATGAGAATGCCGCCAACGGGGTGCACCGCAAGCCCCAGTCACTCAAGCGGAGAAACCAGGTCAACTATCGGAACCTGGATGTTGCCGATTCGGGGCCGGAAAGTGGCATGGCTACACCTGTGGCATCCTCGCTTCCCGATGATGACATGGACATCACCGCCGACACGAAGATGACGGAAGCTCCAGAGCCAGTGACTGAGGCGCGGGCTTCGCCCCCGGCTGCTGAGCTGCCGTCTAGGACGGAGGCGGCATCAGATGCAATGGAGTTGGCGCATGATGGGCCAGGAGAGCAAGCTGCTCCCCAGGCGCCCATATCTCGCCAACCATCCCCGAAACCTCAGGATGAAGACACGACAATGGAAGACGCAGGAGACGAGGCGCCTGGGCCGGAGCAGACCCGGAGCGCACCAGGCGCCGGAGAAGCGGAGAACAACGGCGAGGAAAAGAAGGCCAACGCAGAGACCCCTGCTGTTGAGAAGGCCGTGCCTGATGATTCGTCGGTGCCCGCTGAGAGCCAGTCACCGTTGACAGCGGCCGCCCAGCAGCCCGAGACCAACGAGGTCGAGATCAAGCCCGCGGCTACATCAGCCGATGCCAGCGAATCGAAAGACAAAAGCCCGGAGGCTTCTAAGGGCGACTCGGCTGCTCCCAAGGTCGAGCCGGAGACGAGTGATGAAGCCAAGGAAGCCACGAAGGAATCGCAGCCTGATGAGCCCACGAAGAGTGAGGACTAGGGCTGCTGTAATCTCGGGATTGCTGGCGCACGGGACGGGCAGTAATGGTGTTTCTGGTTGATCTTCTGCATGGGAATTAATCCTCGACATATATCTCTGGCTTGCTTGTTGCTTTTGTCTTTGCTTTCTTCTTCTTAGATGTATGTACTAGGTGAATGCATGATGATATAGGATGTTATGTATTGTCGAAGTGGGCTATATGTAAGATTGCTCTATTGCTTCAGCTTGATTTGTAGAAGTGTAGAAGTGAATGAAGTAGGGAGAAGTGCATGCAAACTAGTATGCTTGTACAGCTGTACAGCTCCCAGCACCTTGCAATGCAGAGGCACAATAGACAGTACTTTACATACTACTAACTACTCCGTACATGATGATATGACTATGGTAGGTAGCTCCAGTAGTGACAACAACCTCTGGGAGGTAACTGTGAACCAACCCAACACCACCGGCTAACCCCAAAGCAGCAAGCATATCACATGACCAGCAGCCAGCAACCGCAGACTAGCCCTAGGGCATTTCCGAGCATCGACCAATCAGAGCGGCGCCGCCAAGATTTCATCCCACTGAATGGGCGGCCACTAAGCGAGGAATCGACGGTGACCGCCCCGACCGCCCACACCGTCGCCCGCCGTGTGCGAACCCCCGACGCCCGCCCCGTGAGAAAGAAGGACCTGAGTTGTCGTTGTCGTCCATCGCCCAATTCTTCATCTCTCCCGACAACCCCCGTGTTTAGAGATACACAGCAGCCAAGATGTCTCAGAGACCGTGAGTTATCCTTCTGTGTTTTGTTTTGTGGTTTTTTTTTTGGAGGGGTGGATTTGGGAGAATTGCATCGCAAGAGGGGGAATCTTCGTGATCAGCCAGGATATTTTCGAGGGACGACAATTTTCTCTTATGCCAGGAGGTGCACGATGATCGACTACCTGGGCTTGGGCCGTCGCGTCTTCCTCTTTTCTTCAACATGGGCAGAAAAGATTGAACGAATTCGACCTGAAGGATAGAAATGTGCTGGGAATGACTACTACAATACACTCGGTTTTGCGAATCTTTTTCGATGGGAGGATTTTGTGCCTCAATCTCCTCCTGCCGGTGTCGAGAACCGGTACCAGGTTTATCGAAAAGTTTTCCGACTACAACTGCGACCTTCGGTGACGGTATCGATTAAATGTGTGAAACACTGCGGAAGAGAAACTGGAATTCAAGGATGCATTTTCTTTGGGGGGAAGTTGGAGCTGAGCTCGGATACAAGGCTACAAGCTACACAGCAAGGACAAGAACCACCCAGCTGACATGTTCATCTTCACAGGCGTCCCTCCGGCAACAAGCTCAAGATGACCCTGGGTCTTCCTTGGTACGTGTGCACCGCATGCTTCCTTTCACCTACCCCTACTGGATGAACCCAAAACCAATTTCGACATCGACTACTGCACAAGATACACCACCCCCAAAATCTTTACAAAACCCCCGGACACCAGACGATCACCCGAGTACCTGTGCCTATCGCATCCATACTAACAACTCCCAACAGTGGCGCCGTGATGAACTGCTGCGACAACTCCGGTGCCCGCAACCTGTACATCATCTCCGTCAAGGGTATCGGTGCTCGCCTGAACCGTCTCCCCGCTGCCGGTGTCGGTGACATGGTCATGGCCACCGTCAAGAAGGGAAAGCCCGAGCTCCGTAAGAAGGTCATGCCCGCCGTTGTCGTCCGTCAGAGCAAGCCCTGGCGCCGCGCCGATGGTATCTACCTCTACTTCGAGGACAACGCTGGTGTTGTAAGTTGCCTATCCCCTTTGTTGCCTGTTCCGAGCAGTTTTTCCCTTCTGGTGCAGGTCGCTAATTCTGGGGAATCTAGATTGTCAACGCCAAGGGTGAGATGAAGGGTTCCGCCATCACCGGCCCCGTCGGTAAGGAGGCTGCTGAGCTTTGGCCTGTAAGTTTGCCTTCCAGAATGACTCTTTGTGAGGGAATCTCACTAACAACTCTTCCAGCGTATTGCTTCCAACTCCGGTGTTGTCATGTAAAAAAAGCCTTGATTTATATGCGGGTGTGTGACAAGCGGATTTGGGGAACGATACCAAGCTCGGAATCATGGGTGCGCCAATTCAAATCTATGACCTGAAATAAAATGAAAATGAATTCATAAAAACGTTATTTCAAATCCTTGTAGTGGTGGTGTCGTAGGAGGATGTTGTTTCTTGTTTTACTTGCATCTGTAGACTGCCTGTGGATGTGAGCAGCGTAGATCGTGTGTGTGCCATGCTTGTAAATTAAGTCTATGTTTGCGCTATATCTCTCCAGATGCTATCGTATGTCTCTTTATAAGTGACATTGGCTGTATGATGCTCACTTTCATGTCTTCGTCTTCTGAGGTCGACGGTCTGCACCATCCTTCTTTCCTTGCAGCTGGTGCGTGTGCTTTAAAGGCATAAACACCTTGAGGAGCAGTGCTACCAGTCCAATCCCCAGCGTCACCAAGTCCACCACATGCACCGCCCACCAGATATGCTGCACCCCGGCGGCGCACATCTGGATCTCATACTCCCACTCCTGCTTGTCCGTATCAAACCACACGGACAACAAGCCCGCGTACCCGCCATACGCACCCATCATCGACCGCATGGTAACCTCGCGGATCGACGGCGTCGAGGTCTCGGCCTGTGCCTGCGGGGAGTAGCGTCTGGCGTCCCATTCCCAGTCCCTTTCATCTGCTCCGTCTTCCGAGTCGTTCTCGTCCTTCGCCTCCTTACCATCCGCTTCAGCTTCAGCTTCCCCATCAACATCACTTTCCCCGCCAACTTCACCCTTCCTCCTCCTCACAAAATGCAAAACATCACACCCCTCATGATCATGCCCCGTCAACACCAACCCCTTCCTTCCCCCCCCCCCACCCACCACCGCCTCCCCCTCCTCCCCACTCATCCCAAACACCCCCTCCAACACCCCATTCCCACTCACCCACTCACTCAGATGATTCTGCTCGCGCAAACCCCCCGCGAACCACCGCTTCTCCTTTCCATCAACACCATCACCACCATCATCCTCCTCGAAGAATTTGAAAAGCGGCGCATCCACGCAGACCCCTTCCCGCTTATGCAGCGGGAGATGCGTCAACAACAAGGTAAACGTGGAGCGGTCGGTCACAGGCGCGAGACGGTCCGCGATGAGCCCGTTGAGGTACTCGTAGGAGGCGGACTGGATGTCCGGGCTGTAGGCGGGTGTGTCGAGGGTGAGGGAGTTGAGGTTGATGATGTGGATCTGGGGAGGGCTGTTTTGCGGTGTTGTGTCTGTGTCCAAGCCTGAGGAGTTCAGCCAGAACTTCACGTCCCAGTTGACTTGGCCGAAGGTGGATTCAAAGCGCGAGATGCGCGCGGCGCTGGCGTCGCCGGCATAGCCGATGTCGTGGTTGCCGACGATGTTGAGGATGCGATTTGTCCAGGGGGAGGGGTGGGTGGTGGCCGTCAGGGCGAGGGTGTTGTTGTTGATGATGTTTTGGTTCTCGGTGGTATTATCCGTGTGGGCAAGAGAAGAAGGAGGAGAAGGCGGAGGAATGAAGTTGTCACCCCGGACGCCACCCCGGAACACCCGCTCCCAGTATCGCTGGCCCCTGCGTTCGAATTCCTCGTCGCTGACCCATTGGCTGCCGATCAGGTCCCCGAGGACCGTGACGTGGGTGGGCTGCGTCCACCAGTGGAGCGTGCGGTAGATGTGGGCGAGGTAGTAGTCATTGCCTAGGAGGTCGAGGCGTTTGCGGGCTGCTTTGAATGTGCGGGGGAGGTCGGTGTGGAGGAGGGAGTGGAGGGCGGCGGTGATGGCTTGTTTCGTTGCGCGGAGGTTGATCGTGCGGAAGGTCGATTGGTTCAGGGGAAGGTTGATGTCGGAATCATTGTGGAGGGGTTCGGCGTTGGACTCAGAGATGTTGCTTGGAAGGGTGTCAGGCGTAGATTCGGCATTAGCATCAGCATCTGTGGCTGCGGTCGAGTTCAGAGAAGGTGGCGGAGAACTGCACGCAGCCCGGATCTGCGCCCAGTGGTGTCGCAGACGCGCTGGTAGCTCATCCTCCGGCTTGGGTAGCGAGCTGTCTCCCTCGAGTTGAGGATCTGCGAGAACGAGAAGACGAAACGGCGCTGCTGGTGCGGGTTCAGCGTCTGTGGGTATATGTTGTCGCACAGTGGCCAGAAAAGCATTGGCACGAGAAAGAGAGTCGTGTGGCAGGGGAAAAGCGCAGCCGTGGACGACGGGATACAAATATAGATACAGGCTGCTCGTCACGGCCAGCGGGACAAGCAGTGCCAAAAGACGGCAAAGAAGAGACTGGAGAAACATTCAAATAGAGTAAAGGAGTGTGGTTAAAGAAAAGAAGCATTAGGGACAGAGAGGCATTACTGTTAGGTTATTGGGGGTGAAGTTGTTTCAAGGTTGGTCGATGCAGCGGGAAATCGATGGGCCTAAGCTTGCGTCTCGGCCCGCCGATCCTCTCGCTTCACTTCTGTCTGTAACTATCTTATGGAGATGACATGGCATTCTCGTAACAACCAAATATTAACTGAGAAAGACATAGCAAGACACAAGATTATTACATGACAAGCTCTTGATATCCTTCAACACCGTAGTACCCAGCACCAGCACATGGTGTCCAGAAGCAAAACGGCTGCGCCCACGATTCTTGAGAATCACTGTCTTTCACCTACCGTGCTGTTTGCTCCTTCAATTTCTACTTTGCGAAACCCTTTACCACCATCGTCTGACTTCTGGCCGCTGTCACTTGCCTCTGCGCTCCTGGTCCCCTGACTGGGCCCTTCCTCGCCAGAATCTAACGCCTTGTCACTGGTGCTGGCACCTGCGCTTTTGATTCCCCTGATAGGTTTTCCACCACCACTGTCGGAGTCCTCAGTGTCGGTGCTGCACGCTTCCTCGCTGGTACGGGAGGTAGTATCAGGCGAATAGAGCTCTTCTTCTCTGACGCTGACATATCTACTAAAAGACGTAGCAGAATTGATCTCACGGGACTCTCGAATGACTACTGTATTCCTGCGAGCCGATCTAGTCATGTATCTGGGTGAATCTTGGTGCGCTGGACCGGAGATAGCGAGTGGGAACTCGGCTGGTGCTCTGCGAATGACACTGGAATCGTGCACAGCGAAACCGGGGCGTGGTGTGGCATATTCCTGTCGCTCCTCCTTGATGTGTTGCTTTACACCATCAAATTCCACCTCGTAGTCACGTCGGTAGGTTCGCACCGGTTTCTGGACAGTGGGGTTCTTCGCTTCGTCGGTGTTGGAGGACATGGCTGTTACTTGTCTCAACGAGGACAGCAGGACTCGAAGACGGTGATGGGCCCGGTAGTGTAGGTGTGGGTAGATTGTGATCGATGTGGAGGGCTCTAGGTATGAGTAGGGATGATGGTGAAGGGTGCTGGGAAGGGGTTCCATACACGTTGGCCAACGTGTAGAGAAGTGGTCCGCATTCACTGAACTGCCCTTCGAGCATGCAGTGGATGGATGCACGCATAACAGGGGTGAATAGTAGGCATCGCTGGGGTAATAGCTCGTGCTTGGCGTTCACTGTATATGGGGTGCTGTGTTTCTTGGCTCTTGAATGGAAAGCGCGCAGAGAGTCATACATAGTGTTGTATTTCTCCCTCACATGAATTTGCGAGATGCACGAACATCATCCCGTCTCCCATTCATGTTGTCTCTCATTTTGGTCTTCTATGGTGTCTTTGGCTCTTTGTCCGCTCAGTATGCATTTACTTGACGGAAACTGAGAATAGTGGTTACTCTTATCTACGATCCCAATGCCATGTTTGTTCTCTCAAGTGTACTCTCTGGGTAGTCAAAAAGCCGTCAACTGTCATGGGACCAATATTCACCCAATCTCTCAGATAGTGAGGACCAGGTTTTACATGACTGACTGTACCCAATGTGCCTAATCTTAGTCAATTCTCCTTGTGCAGATTGAAGAGTGAATACCAGAGTCAACTGGTCGTCCTACCTGCTATGATTCTAATCATGCTTCCTCTTAGTAACGATGGTGTAGAAGCGAGTGTGTTCTAGTGGGTAGTTGTGGCACTGGATTCGTTGATCAACCTTATAAGACGAGATAAGCAGCATCTAAACCAGACAGAATCAAAACATTGAGAACTCATACAATAAACTCATGCAATCCAGCTAGTATCTAATCAAGCTATCAACTCATCACAAGCCACCGCGGACTATCTCGGCCGCTTTGAAAGAAATTCCAATGGGTATATCACATCAACGCCAAGCGAGCTCGCCGTCATCACTACAAGAAGGTAATAGAAAGAAGTGCGGGCGAGGGGGGAAGAAGAATAAGAGAATAAGGGAAAAGGTGGAAAGAAAGTGAAATCCCAGGCTGCATCACTGTGAGTCTCGCATCGACTCTGGGACCAAAGACGCAGGGTCAGTGTCAACGTCTCCCAAAGGCTTTGACAGCTGGACGCCCTCCTTGCTGTCGCTGCTGGCACGCTGCCCGTCCAAATCAAGCCCTTTAATCATCAAGCCTCGTTCTTCGGGTGCGTCTTCTGTCTCTGCGCCTGTCGTCTTCCCTTCGGTAGGCTCAGAAGGTGCTTTGGATGATGCGTCTTCTGTCGCTGTGGCCTCGGGCGCCGCCCCCTCCGCTCCAGCTGCCGTTCCTGCCATCAGTGCCGGCGGCCGCTGATTCATCAACTGCGCTTCCTTCAGGCTAATGGTACGCTGCTTATTTGTTGTCTCTATTGGCAAGTCCATGTCCCGCTCAATGGTCGCCTTCATTAAAGCGGCCATCCAGCGCCGGCCCTCCTGCACGTTGTCAACCTGGAAATAATGGACTGCCGGCTTGGTAAACTGCACTGTCCGTGAAGAGCCCGACTTGGGTGGCACCAACTTGAAGAAGAATGGCCCCTCGTTGCCGGACTTGCTGACTCGCGGTGCCTCGCTGGTGGGAATGGGATCCGACGAGGAAGATCCATCAGCCAGTTGCACGGAAGGAGCAGGCGCAGTCGGCGACCCGGTAGAGCCGGTGATAGTGGCATGCAACGCAATCATAGGGTCGTGATCGGCACGTAGCACGCGATGCGCGGTGATGTCAATCAATCCCCGTTCCTCTGTGTCCTGTTCCGAATAGTAATACGACAACCGACGACCTCGCAACACGAATAGTCGTGGCTTCCACGTGGTGATCAGGTTCGGGGATTTCTTCTTCATCCACCCGACGTAATCGCAGCCTGTCATCTGCTCCTGCGGCGATTTCTTCTCCAGCCCGCGCATGTAAGCACTGGTGTCCTTCTTCGACTTGGACCCAGTCTTGACAGATGGACGGGAGCGGGGCCATAGACCACTTTCCGTTGCCTTTCCGGAGCCGTCCGTGCTCAACCGTTCAGAACTCTTGGTGGTCGAAGGGGTCGTGGATCCGGTCCGGGCAGGAGCAGGATCTCGATCCCGAACTGGAGACGGTGGCGCAGCGGTGGTGTCGACGCCCTTGTTCACCACATCCGACATCGTGCGGATACCTACGACACGTCGAAACTTTTGAGCGCCAGTCTTCGCTGGTTGCTGAGACGAACGGGATGTGTCACTTTCCGACTTGCCGCCGAATAGCGGACCGAATAAATTGGACCCTCCAGAACGATCCTCGATCGCGGAGACTGGAGCCGACTGTGGTGTTCGCCGGTCTACCAGGCGAGTGCTGAGACTGCGGAGTCGTCCCTTCGGTGCAGGGGCTGTAAAAGACTTATTGGGCGGGGCAATAGGCTGCACAGCCTTTTCTCGAATCGAGTCCATGCTGCTGATGCGCGAGTGCCGCTTCGATACCCGAAGAGGCTCGCCAGGGACCGGTGAGATGCGCGCATCGGCGCTCCCAGCCGCCGACTGCCGTTTTTGCAAAAGTCGCCTGTGTTTGCGGGTGTCGCCTTCGGGGCCCGAGAAATAACCGCGGTCCAGGTCATCCGGCGTGGCAGCTGTAGTGTCAGAGCCATTCGACTCGTTCGCACGGTGACCGCCAGTATGCACGAAGCCCGTCTCAAAGGCTGGAGAATTGGCCGTCGAAGTCCCTGCCGATGTTCCCGGACGCGTGGGTAGGCGTTGCTGAGGTCCTGTGGACAGAGACCAGGCGCGATCGAAGGAGCCCCGCTGCGTGGGTCCTGGGGAGCCATCGACAACTCCGGAGTAGCGAGTTGTCGCATCAATGGAGGAGTGTCGGCGCGAATGATTGATTTCCCGCACAGACGCCGCAGATGGGCGACGCGAATGATCCATATACGACGGAGCTTGCGACGGAATCGGGGAGCTACTGCCGGTACTAGGGCCGGTGTTACCGACAAGTCTGGGATGGGGCGTATTCGAGGTGCGCAAAGTCGGAATGCGTGGTAGCAAGGGGGCCGTCTGTCCCGCTCGACTACGTGTGCGCTCCGGCGAGCCTGGGCCTGCGACCAGCGAGCTGCGCGGCAGGGTAGGCGATACTGCCGGCGATGGGGCCTTGGGACTGACTTTGACCTGGTCCTGGAACGTTCGAATCTTGTGCCAAGTCTTCAGGCGACGGCCCATAACCCCAAAGTCAAACTCCTTCATGAATAGGAAGTCCTGGTTCATGTCGAGCAAAACATCGCCGCTGATCTCCTGCTCTTCGAATATGTCACAGTGCTTGTTTTCAATACCCAGCTGACGTAGCTGCCGGGCCGTGTAGGCCGGGGACCATCGGCGAACCTGAGCCTCTTGTGGCTGCCGCTCTTCCTCCTCATCGGTTTCATGCCCATTGATGTAAGAGCGACGGTGATCCAGATGGCTGCTATACTCGCTGGCGGAGTCGTTCAAAACGGAGGGCTCCCGATCAGCCACGCTATGCCGCGGCGTGCTGAGATCGGTGATGTGTTCATCGATCACGCTGAGGGTCTCGTTCATGACGGGACTGTCCTGGCCATTGCGATGCTGCCCCTCCAGCGCCTGACGGATTTCAAGGGAGATCTTGGCAGCCGGCAAGGGGGAAGAGGCGGAACGTTGCTGTGGCTGCTGCTGTTGCGGGGGCGACCGGGGCACCTCGGGGGCGTGTAGGTCGGAGATGCTGGTATGGCGCGAAACTTGAGGGGTAGAATCGCCGCTCCTGGGAACAAATTCAGCATCAAGAGTAGTGCCATCGATCTCTGTCGGGTGCTCGGCCGTCGCCTGGACCGTGGTCTCAGTAGGGGGGCGAGTGCGAATCTTTGGGGCGGCCGTGGTGTATACTACATCGGCATTGTTAGTGCTTTATTGCGTAGGAATACTTGAGGATGATTGAAAACAGGAAAGCCTACCTCCGGGGAAGAGACCTGTCGAACCGGTAGTCAATTCTTTGCCCAGATACCAGCCATCTCCGAAGCCCTCATCCAGCTCAACCAATTCGATTTTTTCCCCGCGTCGCAAAGTCAGCTCGTCGGGGCCGCGGGCATCGAAATCATCTGCGCAGGTAAGCAATTGAAGCAGGAATGGAAATAATCAAAGAAATGGGAAATACTCACGGACGACGAGTAACAAATCCCCGGGAATGACTCCGCGGGGAGGAGCGGCGAGGGCCATTGGGGAGGAGGGGTGGGAGGCGGCGTAATGGCCGAGAAAAGGGTGTGGGGGAGGAGGAACAAGTGAGACTCAAGGGCCGGGCATGGGGCCGCCGCCCAAAGTAAAGATGGTCTAGAATGGACGGAGGGATTGCGAGAGCGGGAAGAAGAAGCAGTAGTCGATATGAATGGGGAAAAAGAGGAGAGACAGGAGGTAGTCAGCAGCTCAAGGAGAAAGAACCAGTCAGACAGAGAGCGAAGTCGATGATGCAGGATGATGGCAGTAGTGGGCAAAATGATGTCGATCAGTTGGGTTTAGGGTATTGTACGTAGATTCGGTGGGTAAAGATGATCAAAGAGTGAAATTCGAGAATTGTAGAACACACCGGGCACAAGAGGAGAGGGAGACGAAGGAGAAGAAGGAGAAGAAGAAAAGAAGAGAAGAAAGAATGCGCGAGAGGAGGAAAAGAAGGGAAGCTGGCAGTAACTAATAGCAGAAGAAGAGAACGACTGGCAGAAGAATTGAAAGCGAACAGTTGAATTGGCAAGCGTCAAGGCGGACGAACCACGAATCGGAGCGGGGAACGGATTCTGTGCTGGTCGGGCAGAATTAAGATTAATTTGGATATAATTAGTAGTTATACTTATTAGTTGATCGGATATAGGATAGTAATTGAAGGGAAGGAAATGGAGAGGAGGAAGTAGAAGAAGAAGTAGAAGAAGAAGTAGAAGGAGAAGGAGAAGCAGTAGAGAAAAGAAGTTCATCGTGGTACCTCATAGCTTATTGTTTGTTGTATCTCTTTGTATGTACCAGTTGACCTCCTCCCCCCCCTTCCTTTCCCTTCCCTTCCCTCAATAACTGCATTCATTTCCACAATGCATCCATCCTCTCTCACTAACTATCCTATCTTTACACACTCCTCTCCCGCCCCAAGTGTCTCTCAGCTAGCTCACCTCCAATTGACAGGTCACGATACCATCCGAAACAAGCCCTGCATTCAAGGAATGATGGATCGCATTCAGCCCATTGTGATGTATCCAACTCCAGCCTAGTCGGGGAATGTTCGGCCATTGCTGTCTGGGTTCGTTCCTGCACACACTACGCTGTAATTCGCGGCTAGTTACTGTTGGTTACTGCTGATGATGATACTGCAGTAGCCATTAGTTAGTGAATAGTTAGTGCGGTGACATTCTACCATGCCATTTCGCTTAGTGGTGAATCGCTCCAATTCAACTTTCTGGCTTCTATCTGTTTATTCACTTTCTTGGTCTTGGAGACAAGTCTATGAACGAGATAAGAGGATTCACATGTGGTCTCCATCTTCTGTTTGCTGGTCTCCCCACATTCTCCTGTCCTCTTTTTCCTTCCATCTGGCTTCTTCGCTCCTATTGAAACAGAGGACAGTGATGAATTGGGTTTATCCCACCCTGTTCACAGCATCATAATTACTGCTGTTCAGGAACCCAAACCAAAAGATCAGGGAAGTGGGAAGAAGTCAACCAACATGCACCATGGCAGCCGCGAATCAACCCGCTTTACAGTCCAGCAACTCCACCGCCCACATATTTCTCGGCGGAGCCCGACCGCGCTGGATGAATCCCTCTCCGCCTACTCCTCATCCTCCTCCGGCTGTTGCTTCATCATTAGATGCTTTCCGCACACGTCCAGTTCCATGTTCACATCGCCCCAACTTGTCGATCCCTCCTCCTCCTCCTCCCCCTCCTTCCGCCAGAACGCTTCCTTCGCCTGGTCCTCCGCAGCCTCCACAGCAGCAGCCAGTACAACCTCCTCCCCCTCTTGCTCCACCATCTCCACCACCTTCAGCATCGCCAGCTGCTCCTCTTGCGGCAAATCTTCCCCCTATCGCTGTCTATCACACCCCCGTACGCCAGCCTCAACCTCCGCCGGGTCTGCCCCAGAATGAGAATGTGGCCGCAGCGCCAGTTCCCTCGTCGCGCCCCACGCCCTCGAATGCCCCGTCCATGACCCCCTCTGCCACGTCGGGGACACCCACGGCAGCCTCAAGGCGTACCAGCGCTGGAACGTGCGCAGTGGCCGCAGCAGGTACCGCAGTAAGGATTGCAGCAAATGACACCGCTAGTACTCGCCAGAAACCGGAGCTTCGCCCGGGCTATCCACCTCAAATCCACGGGGATCCCACCTACTTCCCTCCGGCGGAAAAGAAATTGGATGCCTTTGCACGCGATCCTGCACGAAATGCCCGCCCATCCGTGGGTCTGGAGAATGCCCGCCTTCGCCTGCTGCAAGATGCTCTATCCTGTCGGGACGTCATCTATCTTGTGGTTCATCAGTTATACAGTCTGGCTTCTTACGCGCCCGCCGAGCTGTCGCAGCTGCAAGGCTTCTCTCATATGCAACTTCTTGGGTTGAAGACACTAGGTCAGCTGCTCGTCGATAATGAACGAGTGTCGCCGCAATTTCTTTGCTGGGCCGCATGCTTTCCTGAGCCGATTTCTGCGATGCTGTGCCTGCCATGGTGGTCGGCTGCTCTCGCCCAGGTCATGACTGCCCTGGCAATGCTCGGTCAACGCTGGGATATCTTTGAGCGGTTTATTCGCGAGCGAGGCCTGCCACCTCTGATCGAGGAGCTAATTCAAAACTTCGCCTTGCGCTCTTATGTGCTCCATCACACTATCTTTTTAGCTCTGATGCGTCGTATTCTCGCTCCAAATAAACGGGAAGAACGTCTGTCCGAGATTTTTCGGCAGGACGCTGCCCTGACAGAGCTCCGTCTAGCAGATGCAATAAAGAAATGTGTGTCATTGTCGCGCGCGAAGAAGGAAACCGATGCAATTTTGACTCTGTATCACGTTAACATGGGATATCCTCCCCCTCACCGACCGCCGTCCCTCTTTGGCCCTCTCAGCCCTCAACCCGTCACTGCCGCGGCTCCCCCGCACCCAAGTCGATTCATTCACTCGATTCACAGGCCAGGAGTGTTACCATTGCCCACCCCACCTCTTGTGGGCGTCCCTTCACACGCAGCACCTGTTACTGCTACGTCAGGCTCGGAGTTGAATTCTCCAAAAAGCCTCCTAACCCCCACCATGGCTCACATGTCTATCACAGTCCCCTCACCAGGCCATGCTCCTACTTCCACGGGGATGCTATTACCACCAACTCTGGGTCAATTTCTTGCTCGTCGCCCGCCTGTACAGGAAGGTACTGCGCAACAAGCTTTACTCACGATGCGTCAACATTCGCGACCAGGAGCGCCTCCTCCCACACCACCGGAGCCTCACCCATCGACTTTGCTCTTGCCTGCGCCTGGAACGAAGTTTCTCGTTAACCCCCTACCTCTACATCCATTAAGGGATTCCATACATCAGGCCCATCTCCGCGGGCCGATCAATAAGCTAGTCAGACAAGACTCTTCAGGCCAGGTTCAAGAGACAACGCTATTTCAGTATCAGGATTCATTTGCGCTCCCGCCAATACCACTAGGCCGCTTTCAATGTCAATTCCACTGGACTATAAACTTAACACAAGAGGCCGCGGATCGCCTTCCAGATCCGTCGCAAATGAAGTCTGGTGGACTTCCACATTCTGTGCGCATGTTGATGGACAGTCAGCAGCTCTATCGGATGCGTTGTATATCTATCTCGTCCGCCACCAAATTCCCCCTCAATGAATCAGCTTGGACTCAGTCTGAGAGCGTCTGGCCCAGCGTGATCTATATTTTCGTCAATGACACAGAACTTTTCGTACGTCGGAAGTATCATGCCCATAAAGACATACCTCTCGACATTACCCCGCATTTGCGTGTGGGCGAGAACAGGATCTCATTTCATTTCATCCGCGATGCGGCCGAGCAGAAAGATAAATTGTACGCCCTCGCCGTGGAGATGGCTCAGATTGCTGCTCTTGAGCCTGCCATGGCGCTTGCACAGACGCTCCCAGCGGCTGTGTCCCGTCGTCAAATTCAGCAACGTCTTCAGCCATCCACCCGCAATGACGGCGATTACGACGACCTTCACGTGGTTAGTAATGACCTTGTCATTAGTCTTGCCGACCCCTTCACTGCGCGAACGATCCAACAACCCGTCCGTGGACGGTTTTGCCTTCACTCCGAGTGTTTTGACCACGAGACATTCATACGCACCCAGGCTGCCGTCTCTGGTTCGCGTCCTTTTTCCAATGGCTGGCGCTGCCCGATCTGTAAGGGTGACGCCCGTCCCCAGATGTTGCTGCGCGACGAGTTCATGGTTGACGTGCGCAAGGAATTAGTGCGCACGAACAAACTTGCAGACGCCCGCGCCATTCGAGTTGCTCTTGATGGTTCTTGGACGGTGGTCACTGACACAGATCTTCCGACCTCGAAACGCTCCTCTGGAGGCCTGGATAGTCCGGCCCCAAAGAGACAAAAGGTAGATCGACCGGAACAAGGACCCCGCAATAGCGCGACCCCGGAGGTGATTGATCTCGACTGACACTATGCGTACCACGTGGTTCCTCACCTCCGGCATAGTTAAAGGAAGTACAACAGGTCGGTCACCCGAACTTCATCTGTGATGACAACGGATGAAACCCAGACCTGAGAGAATTATGCTTTTCTCTTCTTTTTTCTTTCTTTATTTCCCTTCTTCCTTCCTTTCTTTTCTTACTTTTTCCTACGTTTCTTTCCGTATTGCCCCTTTAACTCAAAAATTATCTCATGCATCTGGCGTTCATGTCAATCGCATTAATGCTCTACGATACCCCAATACCTGTTACTCAATGCCGTGTTTGTATTTCCCAAGGAAAGTGGAGTCGGCTTCTCGGGTCGGTGGACATGGCGCTGTTTCATTTGGTCGATACGAAAATAGATTCTAGATGGATCTTCGAGTCTCAAAATCGCTGCTGACTTTGTGTGCTTTTCACTTTGGTCGGATGTAGCACGTGCCGTCCAGATTCTGGGTGACGTACACAAATTCAGAAAAGCGATTCGTTTCTGCGTTTACTAAGAATTCAGTCGGGTAGTTTATCTGCGTGAGTCTACATGCCGTAAATCTTGGGGGAGTACTTCCCAGCACCACTCAGTTGAGCTAGTGGTAGTGATACTTTCGATGAGTTCCGCGTACCGAAATATAGAACCCGGTGGTCTCATCCGAAGCATACACCAGTTGATATCAATCTAACCGGCTGGAATGATCGTTGGTCTATGATATGTTGCTGTCAGGGGGGGATACATACATCCCATCTCCGAGGTAGGAGGTATCTGATATATATCTTATCACGAGCAAACTTTGTGTTTCTTCTTGCATATAGACATTATCATTGCTACCTCGTGACATAATAGTGATTCACTCATTGCTAACTCAGCACATTGAACCAGAATCATCCCTCATGCGAGATGCACACTCCTCGGAGAAGGGCCCCCCAAAAAAACAAGAAAGCACTGCATGGCATCAGGTATGTTTTATATCATGTCATTACCAATAAATTAGAACCCTACTATTTGCTTCCTAACCGTCGCTCGCCTCGGGCCGCCAAACCACCAAACAACCAAGAAAGCAGAAAAATCCCACCGCAGCCGAGTATACCAATATCTCAGTTGTTTTTTTTCCCTGCCCTACCTGCCGCTCCTTCTAGTCTCACATTATAAGCTAAGAATAAGATATAGTCTTGTCCGGGCGCCTTTGATACTACTACTGCTGCTGCTTGCTTACTTCCTCACTCTTCTTGCATGATTGACCAGATTTTCTATCACGCCTTCGAATGCCTCCTTTTCACTTACGAGTCCGTCCAGCCGTTTGAGCCAGTATTCTAGCACGGCACTCGCGCGCAGCGTCACCCATTCGAGCTCCTGCACGTGGCCTTTGAGCTCCCCATCCGTGAGGCCGCCGAGCGCCGCGTCTGTGGTGGCGCAGAGGCGGCGGACGGCCGAGAGATCTAGCTCCGGCGGCGGGGAGGCCTCCCGTCTTCGACGGGCGCCGGTGCTGCGGGGCGTGCCGCCGGGACTGCCGGTTCCGCCGGCGGTACTTTGGGTGCTGTTGCGGTTGGCATTGGCGGCGAGGCTCTGGGAGCGAGAGTGAGAGGTTGCGTGGGTTGGGGTGGCGATGCCGGGGTTTTGGGAGCTGGTGTTCGGAGTGGCGGTCGAGGTGTTGGAGGAGATGGTCAGGGAGGGAAGGACAAGTTTCTTTTGTTTGGAGGCGGGGAGAATCTCGTCCAGGTCGACGGGGACTCCTAGTGAGACGAGGAAGAGGCGGCGAATGCGGGATTTTACCCAATTTTGGGGCTGGAGAGGTGGGGGCGCGACAAGCTGGGACCAGAGGGAGAGGGAGCGTTCGGTGCTGAAGATAGCGGTAGCATTGGGAATGGGGTCGAGTTTGGAAGATGGAAGTGATGTGGTGGAGGGAAAGAGTTGATCGAGAGGGTCGTCTAGCGCTGCGTAGAGGTCGGGGATTGTCTGGATGGTGGTTAGGTCGAAGAGGGTCGGCTGAAGGCAAGTTAGCAAAAGACCTTGTTGAGTTGGAAATAGTCCGCTTACGACAGAGGGTGGCGTAGGAGGCTGCGAGACTTCAACAGCATCAACGGGTACCGTTGCACTCGGCTCCTGGAAGCCGTCGTCGAAGTCTCCGAAGTCCGCGTCGTCGAAGTCTCCCATGTCGTCCTGTCCCTCGGTGAAATCATCGAAGTCATCTGCACCACCCCCGGGGGTCTCTTCGTCCCCGAACTCGTCATCGGTCACTGAGGATTTCCGGCGGGTGTGACTTCGATGGCTTGCAGGCGAGTCTGCATTGGTCAATCGTCCCTGAAATTCGATGCTGGTGTTTAACAGAAATCCGACTTACCTGGGGGCGCCACGGTGACCGTTTCCGTTTGATCCGGCTGGGGGTCACTGGGTTTTGCCCGATGAGCATGCGGTTGTGATTCTTCGTTGTCATCTGATGATGATTGTGGCAATGTTTCTTCGTCATTCGTAGGGGAGTTGACTCGAGATAGCAGCGTCTCGGGGACGGGTGTATTAGTAGGAATGGAAACCGACTCGGGGTTAGGCGCAGCATCATCCGAATCTGAGGCTTTCATGACAACGTCTGGTACCGCATCCGCCTTCCTTAGCTCGTAGGCCGGAGTACCAGGTACATCTCCGTGACTTGGTTGATCCAGATCCACCTTCTCGACCACTGTCCGGGGAATGGGCGAGCTGGGCGTCATCGGTCGTTGCTGCTGCCTGGAGGTCGAAGTGCTCCGGCTGCGGGACCCATCGGGGATTACTTCGACTTGATCGGGAACCGCATCTCGAGTTCGTATCTCGTAGGCTGATGTGCCAGGAACTTCACCATGCGCTGGATTCTCGTCGACTCGTTCCACTCGTGTTAGGGGGATAGGGGATGTGCGCCCGGTGGCGGAGGAGGGGCGGGAAGGTGGCTGTTGGTGACCTTCGTTGGCATCTGTGAAAGGCTCATCGTCACTATTGGCCGCTGTCAAGACGTAGTAATTGTCAGCATATGTCGCGATCAGGGGCCAGCCCAGTTTGCGAGGTTGGTAGATTAGGAAGTGAGGCTTACCGGAGTCCTGAGCACCGGGGTCTTCCAACTCCACGGTCTTCCTTGGAGGCTCCAAGTATGGACTGGACGGACGGGAAGGCCGATCCGACATTGAGAGGTGAAAGTTCTAGGTAAGGTCCCAAAGATAGAGCATGTATTTCTGGATACTGCTGTCTTTGCTCAAAAGAGGTCAGAAGGCGAAGAGGAATGAGGCGAGGCGAGTAATAGCCAGAAGGGAAGTGCATGAGGTCGTCTCAGCCGTGATCGTCGGGGCCGATGCGAGTCTCGACCATGGCCTGAGGCCACCAGGCATATAAGCTTGATGCCTGATCCTAAGCCTGGTGGCATAACCGCCAGCCGCCACAAGCGCTAGTCTGCTTCCTCCAACCGCCCGCCCGCCGCCCGCCCAAAGAGTAAAAGCGGCAGAAAGTCTGGAGGTTCACCAGCTTCAGCTGCCAGAAACACCAACCTTAGTCCTTCTTCTGCTTCTTCAGCACGCGCATATCGCTCCCTCAGTCCGAATCAATTGCGCTCTTTGCTATCCGGAGGGCACTTTTGTGACCTCTCTTCCGGGCGCAGTCAGTATCCCTCTGTCTGTTGGACTCTTCTCAACTTATTCATCTCCCTCCAAGACTGACTTTGTTTTCTCGTTCCCTTTAGGGTAGCCCTGTCAAACTTATATCTCTCACTTTCCCTTCACTGCCCGCCCTATCGCCACGAGTATGTTCTCTTTCAACTCCAACGCCACCAGCGGCGATTCCAAGGGAGGTCTGTTTGGGTCTGCCGGAGGCGCAAACCCTAGTGCTCCCAGTGGTGGTGGACTCTTTGGCAATGTAGGAGCTACTACGACAAGCGGCTCATCCACGCCTCTGTTCGGCAATGCTGGAGCTGCCGCTGCCAACAGCAACGCCTCTCCGTTCAGTTTTGGTGCTGCCAACAAGCCAGCAACCACGGGCCAGTCAACGCCGTTGTTCGGTTCGAATGCTTCTTCCACTCCCAACAAAACGACTGAAACTCCTAGCTCGGGACAGACTGCCACAAGTGGTCTCTTCGGCAACAACAATGCCTCCAAGCCCCTCTTTGGCAATACTACGGCTACTCCGGCGCAGCAGGGAGGAGGCCTTTTTGGGAATGCTTCGTCTACTACGCCTGCTGGGCCACCTCCGGCCACCACTGGCCAGACCCCTTCTCTCTTCGGAGGAGCTCAACCGGCGCAGAAACCCGCCAATTCTCTTTTTGGGAATTTGAATCAAGCCCCCGCCGCCTCCACGACCCCGGCTGCTACCACCGCTACTAATTCTGCGGCGACGACGGCGACTGCCGCTCCTTCGTTGTTTGGCAATGCCAACGCTACACAACCGCAAACGACTGGCGGCGGTCTTTTCGGGTCAAACCCGGCGCAAAAGCCATTGTTCAACGCAGCCCCGTCGGCAACCACGGGTGGTGGTCTTTTTGGGAACGCGAACAAAGACAAGCCCGCTGAGCCCACAACTACCACCCCCGCGACTAATACCGCTGACAATGCCCCCAAGTCTCTCTTCGGCAATGCCGCTCCGGCTGGAGGTGCTGCCCCTGCTTTCAAGCCACTGGGCGGTGCTGATGCGACAAAGCCCGCCTTCCCCTCGCTGGGTGCCCCCACTACCAGTACTACATCCTCCACCACACCCGCTGCTTCCTCTTCTACTCCTCAAAAATCCCTATTCCCTACACTCGGCGGAGCTACCTCATCAGCCACTCCGTCTACTACTCCCGCTACATCTGGCGGCGGCTTGTTCAACCTCGGCGGAGCTGCCGCGACGAGCACGACGACAACGACCCCAAGCACTACAGCTACTGCTGCCCCCACAACCACTCAATCCGCCACCCCTGCTACCGGTGGGTTGTTCGGCAAGCCTGCTGCGACCCAGCCATCCACTCAACCCGCTACCGCATCTGCGACAACCACAAGCGACAAACCCGCGCCTTCAGCGACAATGCCTGCAGCAGGGGCCACCGGCCTTGGCGCTTCCACCGCTGGTCCCACCCCTCCTGCTCAGTCCCGCCTAAAGAACAAGACTATGGACGAGATCATCACTCGTTGGGCTACCGATCTTACCAAGTACCAGAAGGACTTCCGCGAACAAGCGGAGAAAGTTGCCGAATGGGACCGCATGCTCGTTGAGAACGGTACTAAGGTCCAGAAGCTCTACGGTAGCACCGTGGATGCCGAACGAGCCACGCAGGAGGTGGAGCGACAGCTCGCGTCTGTTGAGGGACAGCAGGACGAGTTGAGCTCGTGGCTCGACCGCTACGAGCGTGAAGTTGACGAGATGATGAGCAAGCAGGTCGGTCCCCACGAGCCTCTTCAGGGACCAGACCAAGAGCGTGAGCGAACGTAAGTTCAACTGCTCCGACCATATCTGTACGGCCACTTACTCAATACAATTATAGCTACAAGACTGCTGAGAGACTATCCGAGCGCCTTGACGAAATGGGCAAGGACCTCACCAGCATGATTGAGGAGGTCAACAGCGCCTCTGCTACTCTGAGCAAGACGAGCAAGGCTGATGAACCGGTGCGTATCTGGACAGTAACCTTACGTTTGCGTCCGTGAAACTAATCTACGAGAAACAATAGATCTCCCAAATCGTTCGCATCCTCAACTCCCACCTCGCACAGCTTCAAACCATTGATCAGGGCACCACCGAGCTCCAACAGAAGGTCAACGAGGCGCAGCGGGCGGGTCAGACACTGTCTTCGCGGTTCGGGTATGGAGGATTGGGCAATTCGTCGTTGGGCGGCGGTAGTAGCGCCGTAGATGATTTCTATCGGTCTTACATGGGACGGCGCTGAACATCTTGCAGTGGAGTTTTTGTTTTACATACTGGTGGGGGCTTCTTCCCTTTTGCGCTAGGTTTTTCATTCATACTCTACTGTTTTTTGTATCCATTGAGAATTTGCTTTTGTCGGAGCACTTGTTGTCACTTGTTTTTTTGCACATGCGACTGTGATTATGTCGGATTTGTGATGGGATGGGATTGTTAATGAAGAATAACAGAGTAACTTATTACTCGGAAGGTATGTAGTATGCGTGGAAGATGGGTTGTAAAATTTAATGATGTCAATGTATACTGCCTACTCAGCACTCTGGTGAGTAGAGGTACGAGTTTAAGGCAAAGCCGTCGAGCATTAAATGGACCATGATTCAGTCTACACAAGGAGCAAAGCAATCCAATACTTCGGTCACAGTAACGTCTTTGGCTTCGACTAAGTAGCTGAAACCATATGCTAACATGACATCGAAAAGACCATCACATCAACATTGCAAGTCATATCGTTATTCCGCGGAGGATATAGTATGTGTTGTTCATGTAGGAAAGACAACCGAAGTTGAAGAGGTGAGGGGTATTGAGTATGCACACAATCTAGTTCTGCTCGCCGCCCTGGTTCTTGGTGAGTTCGTCGCTGTGAGACATATTAAGGTTAGTGAAATCGGTTCTCCGCGGATGTTTGCGGGGAGCAAGCAGGGTAGTTTTTGGGTGAAAATGGAGGTGGGGAAACTCACATGTGCTGGTCGAGCTTGTCAAGGTGCTCGCGCTGTTCCTTGATGCTCTGTCTCAGTTTTTGGAGCCTGGTTTTATTTGGAGGTCGCGGTTAGCTTCCAGTTTGCATGCAACGGCCACTTGGGGAGAAGATTGTGCGAGGGCTGCTGCATGTGGACGACGTACTTTTCCAATTCCTTCTCATGAATGTAGCGGGCTTCCTGGGCGGCCTCGCGCTTGGTGAAGGCGTCGCTGGGAAGACGTGTTAGCTGGAGGAAGTATCGGGGATGTTGGTGTTGATGATGATGATGATGATGATGTCATTTATCGAAGGGTCTGATGCCTCGATGATTATAGACCGGCATTGAACGTACCCTGATTGAACGCCGCCAGACCGGGGAGCACCGGTGTCACCTCCAGCCATTCTGGGGGCAAGAGCAGAGAAGGAGCGCGTGAAGGCGGTGGTGGTGAGAGGCTTGGTGATGGTTTGACGGAGCATGGTGAATGAGTTGTAGTAGGTTGAGCGGGAGAGCAGGTCTGGGATGTGAGGAGGTCGGAGATGGTGAGGAAATTATGGGTTGGAAGAGGATGTGTCAGATGGTGATAGTGACAAGACAAGGTACATGAGGTGATGTAGGGTGAGCGAGCTTTTCTCAGGTACTTGTAGTACTTTAGCTTGGTGGTACTTTCGTACTGGATTACCTAACTTTCCACTTGGTTTAATATCAAGACCAATGACGACACACAACGAGACAAAAGTGCGTGCTTGGCACGGCATTGGCAGATCATGTGATGGGTCGGCCCGGATGACGAGATGGTCCGATGCCGGGAACTGGCAATTCAGCTCATCAACCCAGACCGGTGACTCAGCCCTCCACTGGCATCGTTAGGTCGGCTCCGATAGCACACAAGGTCAGGTGAGCTGCTGCCGCCCTGCAAAGCTCTCAACCACTCTACGGGGGCCTGTTGTGACTTGAGAATGTTGAATCCTCCTAGAAACCCCTTGCCAACCAATCTCTCCGAACTTTTCATAACCTACACACTCTCTTCTGGTCTAGATTACAAGTATGTCTTATTGTGTACTTCTATCGCCGGTCAATCTGCCATCGATCCCTGAGGGATATTAATAGGATGAAAGATGGGATGACTACGGATAGCCTCCCCTCCTATGGTAGGATCCATCAGTGCTATTCCCCGAGGTTCCAGAAAAACAGCAATGCAGACCCCTTGAGCCCAGATCAATCAATATTTCCAACACGTCGTTGGTCACAGAATGTTGCCTAGCGGCTCCTCCATCTTGACCCTTTTTTATCTTCTCCTTTGTTTTTGGCTTGCTTTCTTTTCTTTTTTTTTTTTTTTTTTTTTTCCCGTTACCCCCTTCATGAATTATCATGTGTATCGCTGGCCCCCCCCGTCCTCTTCGTGATGAGCCAGACTGGGGAGGTGACAGAGTGGGCTACTAGTAGACAATTGGCGGAAGTGAAATAGGGATGACGATGAGAGGCCCACCGAACCACTTCAAGCGACCGACCAAAACCAACACCCAGCCAGCTAGATAGGCATGGCAATCTCCCTTCGCCCGTTTAAGGATCCGAGACTCAGGAGACGTATCTACGTAGTAATGTGTAGTTTTGTTTGTATTCGCAATCTTGGGCAGACAATCCGAATCACAGAGAGTCACCTACAGTGTATAGGAAAGATCCCAGGATGATTCTTCTTGATTCTTTCCCAGTCTGGACCTTTATCAATGGTCGTCATGCACCTCCATTGCATCCTGTGCATTGGCTCGAGAGTGCCACTACGTAGGCGCCAGCAGACTAGAAACTGAGAGCTTCTGTCTGCTTCTGTCCGTCTCTACTGACTTTCTTTCACGTCGGTGGCCTCTCTCACATACCCTGCGCAATCCCCAGCAAATCAATTCTAGAAATCCACCAGAAGGAGAAAGATCTTATTATTGGCAGTAGTACTCCGTACTGGCAGCAATAATCCCGGGCCGTAAACCCATAGTGGTAATATTGCGGTGTATTTCTCCATTTTATTTTTCTGTTCTGAGTAGTGAGAATGAGGGGAAGGGGGGGAGGGGGGGGGAAGAAGAGGTGTGGAAAATGGATACACCTTTTTGGCATCCACCTCCTATCTAACGTTACTCCGTGAATCCGTAGATTCTAGCCTCACTGCACGATGTTCATTGTTAGCACTCAGTAGGGGGGAAGAGTGGCTAAGGGTTCAATTTTTTTTTTGGAGGTACGGAAGTAAAAGGAGTAAGAGGCGTGCATGAGTTCCTGTACTGTTGTGGTAGTCAAAAGTTACCAGTTAGGCTGAAGAGGCTGAGGATCATGACGATGATGGCAATAATGATGCGATGTGCTTGTGCAGGCTTGAGGAGAAGATTTCCTGGCCACAGGATAATGAGAGAGGAAAAGGGAGGGAGAGTGGTGTAGTAGTCGAAGAGTGTAAGGTAGTTCAGTATGATTGAATTGACTCCCTTTTTCTGTCTAGAGTGTATTTCCCCCCCCCCCCTCTTCCTGTCTCTCTCTCCGGCCGCCATTAATTGCCCATTTCCCACCCTGGACCAAACGGACTCCCTCCCCTCTTCCCTCAGACTCTCTTCTTCTTGCCTTTCCCTTTCCCTCCCTCCCCTCCCCCCCCTCCTCCCGACACTAAAGCCAACCCATCCGCCAACAAACTACTACAATCTCTCCCTCCCTTCTTACTTCCTTCAACTCACTACTACTACCACACCACCACTCTAAATTCATCTTCCTCCTTCTCTGACTAACTCCTATCTTACATTCTCTCTCCAATCCGGTCAGTCACTACTCAATGCTCTGAATCTTCTCCTAATTTCCCCTCCATCTTACTTCACCCACACCCAATTCCCACCACCCCCTGCCCGCTTAGTGATCCAACTTGGCTTCTCCCCCTCCCCCCAATTCTCAAAATTCGAAACAAGAAAAACAACCCCGAAGAAGCAAGCCAGCAGCAAATAAAAATATCTACTTTGCTCTATAATCCTGCATTCACGCCTGCCTCAATCCACCAAACCACTGACTTTGCAGTCAATAGAACCTCTATAACTCCCCTTCTCTCTCTTCCGTTCAGGTGAGTTGGTTCTTCTTTCTGTTGCACTGCCGTCATCCTTTCCCACGAAAAACCCCCCCAGTTTCCCCTCCTCATCCCGGGTGATCCAGCCGCTCCGTCGGGAACGACGGCGTCGTCAGTCGCAAATGGCCCAAATTTGTGGTACTTGAGAGGCTTTGGCTCTGGGATACTGGAAACGAGGTTCTAGCCTGATTGCGCTTGGAATGGTTGGGATTACTGCAGCTGTCGCTCTCCCCTCCATCCGTTGCTCTCCCCTCCATCCGATTAGACTACACTCGACACCAACAGTCCTGTCCCCGGTTAGCCGATCGGACGCCCAGCAAGAAGGACTCGCCCTCCATGAACTGTCAACAAGCCTCTGAGATCGTCGCAGTGCGTCTTGATGATGGTCGGATGGATGTGGCTGCGTGGTCAGGGGCAAAGAGCACAGCGAACAGGACTTTGGGGAACAATCATACTTGCTTATCCCCATCCTATCCACTGTCCTTCGTCTTCAGTCCATCCACTTTAGGTTGCGACGGATGAGCAATCCATGCTCATCACGGGGAACGGTTCCAGTACGCCGGGAAAAGGAGGAAGGGGAGAGGGCGGCTATCGCTTTTCGTGTTCCTTGCACCACTTGACTTCACAGCCTCACTTTTGCCCTGTGACTGGCTGCCCCTCGCTTCGGAGGCACTATCTATCGTCTTCCGTCGAACGCTGTGGCGCTTCCCACCCGTTTTCTTCATCTCCCCCATCAACCCCATTTTGCCATTTCCTTCAATCTCACCAGCATATTGTTTGTGATTGGACTAAACATTTACATTTTCGCTTCATCCAGATAATTTACTTTCACAATGGCCCGCGAAGATGCTGTTTACCTGGCCAAGCTCGCCGAGCAGGCTGAGCGCTACGAAGGTACGTCATCCCAGGAGACCCCTCCCCGCGCTCGCACGACCACCCTCATGCTGACGCTTTTCATCAGAGATGGTTGAGAACATGAAGGAGGTTGCCTCCACCGATGTAGAGCTCACCGTTGAGGAGCGCAATCTTCTCTCCGTCGCTTACAAGAACGTCATCGGCGCTCGTCGTGCCTCCTGGAGAATCGTCACCTCTATCGAGCAAAAAGAGGAGTCGAAGGGCAACGGTCCTCAGGTCACTCTCATCAAGGAGTACCGCCAGAAGATCGAGGCCGAGCTTGCCAAGATTTGCGATGACATTCTCGAGGTTTTGGACAAGCATCTGATCCCCTCTGCCCAGAGCGGCGAGTCCAAGGTCTTCTACCACAAGATGTGCGTGTGTCTCTGTGTTCTGTTGGCGGGCTCATCACTGACTTGAGCGTGTCCTATTTACAGGAAGGGCGACTACCACCGTTACCTTGCTGAGTTCGCTGTTGGCGACCGCCGCAAGGGCGCAGCCGATGCCTCCCTCGAGGCCTACAAGAGCGCCACCGAGGTCGCTCAAACCGACTTGGCCCCTACTCACCCCATCCGTCTCGGTCTCGCCCTGAACTTCTCCGTCTTCTACTACGAGATCCTCAACTCCCCCGACCAGGCCTGCCACCTGGCCAAGCTTGCTTTCGACGATGCTATTGCCGGTATGTTTGTTTGAGGGTCACGTGCGAATCGATCGGAACTAATAAGCATGCGCAGAGCTTGACACTTTGAGCGAGGAGAGCTACAAGGACTCCACCCTGATTATGCAGCTTCTCAGAGACAACCTGGTAAGTCCATCGCTGTATTGGAATCGATATGACTCGTGCTAATGCATATTCAGACGCTCTGGACCTCGTCGGAGGCCGAGCCGGCTGCCGAGTCCAGCGCTCCTGCCGACAAGGAGGAAGCTGCTCCCGCTGAGGAGAAGCCCGCTGCCGAGTAAATTAGTAGAGATGATGGACTCGCGTCCGGATTCACAGATGACGTCAGATAAACACGGAATTAGCCACGGGTGCGCAAGGGCTGCGTGGGAAAAGTTAGGAGCTGGGATCAGCGCGGCACGCTTGTCGTTTGTCCGATGCCTTTGCATGGTCTCGAGCTGTCACTGGCAGAGGACAGAAGACAAACGACCAGACTTGCGCTTTCGGGGGTATTTTGTGCCTTTGCCTTGGGCCCGATGCAATCCTCACGCTGCTCTTCCACCCACATACGCGTTCCCGTGATTTGTCTTTCCTCTGCGGATCTTCGATTCCTGTTCTATTTTTCCCTTGACATTTTCTCGTCGATTTCTTCATTTTTTTTCTACTTCCTTGCCTATTGTCGCAATTCCCCCTGGAAAGAATACCTCTCTCTTGTTACCTACCCACACTCATACAACAGACACATCTGTCAAGAACGACCCTCTCACGTGGGCATTGACCTCGATTTCTTCGCAGCCATGGCGCCTTGCCATGGTTGATTATTTTTGTGATACGTATGGCGTTTGATCGTGCGCCTTAGCTGCGTTTATTAGATTTCCTTTCGGCCGATAGGCTTCAAGAACTTCTTTCGGGTGGTCGTGCGCGGCAAGTAGAGTGAGAATAAGCATGGGTCTAAGCATACACTAAGCTGGGGGATCGGTCAGGCGGAGATGCACAGGCAGGGGATGTTCTAGGATTCCATGTAGTCGTGGTGTATTTGCATGGTTAGCAACCCCCTGGCACCACGCAGCATATTCTTCAGCCCCATCACATCACATGCGCCAGTCCTTGATGAAATGAGGTTCTGCGACACGAGTAGGGGTAATGTAGATCCATCCGTCTCTTAAGCCTACAGCTGAGGGCGGGGATGCGGAGATAGTAGAGGGCGTTTCCCAGGAGGAATGTGTACCGACACAACTGTTCATCCTGGAATGATGAATTAGTGGTTTTAGAATGTAGTATTGGGAGGAACTACTATAGCCCGACTTCAATCAGATCAGGAGAGTTCGTATACATGCATGTCCCCTTGCCACAGAGCTAGCTCTGCTGTACCTTGACCGTTATTTACCCCGTCTCATACTTATACTAGTGATAGGGAGTAGTGTATCGATAATCCCCAGCGGTACTTTGACTCCGTATAGACTGCATCACGTTCCGTGGCATGCTTCCCATATATAAAGGCATTGTATAGAAGTCACCTTTAATGTCGAGTCCAAATAAACCTACCTAACGATTCGCCAGAGAAGGGCATGTACATAGAGTACAGGATAGACATCGGGACAGAAGTCCCTAAACAGGACATGTCCAGTAACTTGAGTTGTAAGTAGTACATCAATCTCTAATCATCCAAACCCCTTCACCTGAGTTGACTTAGGAACTCAGTATTCAGGGTGCCAAGTTACGGTTCTACCCTGTACGGTGCTCTAACATGATCTCGCAATTCTCTGCATATTACACTATTCTTTTCGTTGATTTTTTGTCTTTTGGCTGTAGAGGCACTCTCGAGGTAAATAACTTAGCCCATGGAGCCCGTGGCCTTTGCAAGCTCCCTCTTCTACCGGTACTCCCTCTGATTCTGTCGTAGCATTATGGATACGGAGTACAGTTTCTCAAGCCAGGAAATCGCCACAGCTATAGCCACAGCCTTTTTTTCCAAAAAAAAAATACTTTTCAAGATGGATGGATGGGAGATATCCACCCAATATTGACATTCTTTAAGGTATGAGGTATAAGGTACGAGGCACCCGTATACTAGCCAAAACACTTGGATGTATGTACCACCCAGGTACTGTACGGACCGTATGAACACCACCACCACCACTACCACCACCAGAACCACAACGGGCGAGCAGGAGGCGGCAGCGGCAAGCCAACGGCAACGCAACGGCACTGCAACAGAAGGGGCGAAGCAGAGCTGAGGAGGGCCCCCGCGGGGAGGGTTACTGTGTACTTACAGTCCGTCCTTATGGTTATGACGTACGCGGCTTGCAGATTCGGGAAGATCTCGACGGAGTAGTACATCCTAGTCCTGTATGTTTACATGATGTACATGAGTTAGTGCTCTGTCCGGCTGGGGTGCAGACTCTCTATTCAGTTAACTACTTCCGTTGTGAAGTTCGGATAGTGGTTTGAGCTTTTGTTATTAGGTTTGTAGAGTTCTTCCTCTGGAGGGTCGGGGGGGGTGGGATGTTGACTTGGTTAAGCTGTGTAGGATTGGGGAGGGAGGGAGTGAGTCACCATTGACTTAAGGTACGGAGTATAACTAACTACTAACGACTTTCTGAGTCATTGCTCATGGTGCGGGAGTTTCAACTCTCCGGTAAAGTATGTTGCTGTTGCTGTTGCTGCTGCTGTTACTCGACACAGATCGGATCATGTCATCCTACTGCTCCGTAGTTACGTCTACAATCCAAGCTTCCTTGGACGGAGCCTGTCTGCGGTTGTTGCCGATTTATTGCTTGAAGTTCCCCATCTTGGGTTTCAGGGCGATGCAGGCTACATACTGCATACACACAAAAGTCCCGAGCATTAAACTCACACCCAGACAAATTTCATTATCCAGCAAGGAAATAGCAGAAATAAAGCAGACAGACATATAGAGTGCATCACAGACAGAGTGGGTCATTCTTGATCCATCATTTGTTTGTCGGATCACTGCCGGTTGGTAGCAGTATACATCTTGTGTGCGGAGTATATACTCTATAGATGACAGCGCAAGCACAGGTAAATGTGACTCGGTATATGCATCCAGCATGTGGGTAGGGTCATCACTTATGCGGAGTGATGACATTACCGTAACCACCTCGCGATCACCTCTTGCATGTCTCATCTCAGGTTTCACTTTCCCTACCTGTAAGACACTCTGGATTCGATCAACTGTCTACATCATTCCACCGTCTAAAGTGTCATCCCAGACAGCTACACACTAACAGAACAATGTATCAAATTTCTTTTTCATTTCAATATATCAACCGCTCGCTTCTGGGTATGGTAAGCAAATGTCTTCAGAGCCAAATGAAAAACAAACAAGAAAATGCGCAATTTCCGAATCGTCAAACCGGGACGATTCCAATGTACACGAGTGAAGGAGAAAAGGCGGTGAGCGATGGTGAGCGCGTTTGAGGTAGATTGTGGATAGGCGGAGGCAGATGGATAATGAGGTCGGATGACGTGGACCCTCAATGATGATTTGTGATGGTCGAGAATAGTGTTGTTGGTAGATGTTGAGGATGTATGAAAAACCCACATGAAGATATTGGCTGCTCCGTGAAAATGCTTGGCGCCTTTTTGCAGACCATGAGAACAGATGCGCCCAGTGCGGTTCCGTGTTGGAAAAGAGAAAATGATGGAAAACAATCAAAACAGACGAGTCTAAATGTCAATCCCAGTCAAAAGTCCCAACGCCACGCGTGCTATGCCAATACACAAGGCCTCCGGTATGATAAAACAAGTAGGAAAAGAAGAGAAAATGAAACCAAGGCAAAAGCGAAGAAAGAAGAGAAAAAAAGTATGAACAGTAGAAGGTAAACAGATCCGGGGTTTGGCCAAGATCGGCTTTGACAGGCAGCATAACCACATGTGCTACCATCACGGATCACGCGCTGGCATAGTCGCCCAAGCCAGTGGGTGTCGATAGATGAGAATCTCCCATAGAGACCAAAGAAAAAAAGCAAAAAAGAAAAAGTAAATATGCAATGATGTCACAATCGTTCTCCGGGACGTGCGCAATCAATTGACGTGTGGGTCAGCGACATGCTGAGTGGCACGGCAAATTAGGTCGGCCGAAGGCGTGAATTGTCATTGTGATCGCCACCCCTCCAAGTTCCTAAGTCATATCGAATTCGTGAGCAACACAGGTCATCCGAGAAGGTATGTTTCGCGAGCCTTCGGTCGAATATGGCGACCTTCCCATGTAGCACGAGGCTCCAAGTGACAAGCCGCAGATGTCATTCCAGATCCCAGTTCCAAAGAGCCGACCTGCTCGTAAAATTTGATCGTGTCGGATTGCAGAGGCCGTGCTTTGGCCAACAGCCACCATTCTCGACTATGCCAGGCACGCAGGGACCATTCGGGAATGTTGCTTCGACGGACACCAGGAATTCATCGGCTTTGTAGGCGGGAAAAAAGGAGAAAAATGATTATCGCATGGCAGGTGTGGGTTTCCGTCGCTTTGAACCAGCGCTGGCCATCCGTCTCGTGGCAGCTAAACCCTGACCGTTACCCGTCCCAAACAGCCAGGGTCGATTGCAGGGATCTTGTGGTTATTTCTGCGCCTTTCTGACTTTCGTGCTCGTCCGTCCCATTTCCGTCTTCGTCATGTTCCGGGTCAATCCGCCGATGTAATCTTGAAGAAACTTGTTTTCGCTCTCCAGTTTGTCATGATCGGATTTCACAGCTTCGATGCGTTCTGCGAGTGCTTGGAGTGAGGACTGGAGGGCTCTGGCTTGCCTATTCGTAGATTTCGAGATTTGATTAGTTTTTCTGTTTTTTTTTTTTTTGTTTTGATTTTTCACCCTTTCTGCGTGATTGTGGTCGCGTCCATGGCAGAATGTGACGAATATATATGGATGGTGCCCAAAACTCACTCCTGTAATGTTTGCCTAGCTTCCTTGCCCAGTCGCTCCAGATCAGCGGAGTTCCGGCGTGGACTCATAGCGCGCGCGTCGTCGGGGGGAAATTCTTCTTCTTCGATTTCGATTTCGGGATGGTCTCGGGGAACAAGAATGGAGGCACTCGGTTTTCGACTAGCCATGCGAGGACGTTCGGATCGCCCTCTTCGTTCGGTTTCAACGTCAGAAATGGAGGAGGATGAGGAAAGTGAGGACATGTGCGAGCGACCGTTGTCGTGGGGATGTGGCAGGGTTGGAACAGGCGAGGAACCGTGCATGTCTGACGTCGACGCCATGGTTTGTGCGTGCTGGCGGTGGCGCCGGTGGTTGGATTTAAGGATTCCGGTGGTTAAGGGTGGCTTGAGCAATGGAATCGAGCAACTCTCGGGCGGTCGCTGTGGCGGGTTTCCAGGCTTTCCAGTCGTTCAAGGCTCGGTATGAAATCCCACAACAGGATATAGTCAACAATCGAATTCCTTTTTCACAGTAGGCCGTGACTACCTCTAGCGATGACCTCAGATTTGAAAGATCTGCGTTTCGCTGGAGGTAGCTGTCGTTAAAGCAAACGGGTGGTGTTTCCCAGCGCGGCAGGCGAAGTTTTAGCCGGAAAAAGCAATCCAGAACAACGAAAGCAGACAAGACAGCTGTGACGACCCGGACGATTTCAGGGGACCGATTGCGATGTTGAAATCCTAACTGAAGTCGTCTGGATTATTTGTAACAAGGATAATCGCAAAGCAATTTCAAAAAAGAGGAGAGCCTCCGGCAATCGTGAGGGTCAAAAAAGGGAGTGACCGAAAGGACAGACGTATCGGTTAAGTAAACTTAGAAGGATAGCCGATACAGAATGCGGTGATAGAAAAGAACAACAGCAGCCAATTCTGAGAAGAATCGCTATGCCAGTGTTCCTTTTTCGGGCGAAGGGTCTATTTGGATTAGGGAATTAGATTTATTCGCAGGTTCGAACTTCGAGTGGGAGAAAGTTTGTTGGGTAGTCCGAAAACGGGTGGACTAAAATCTTGGACCGGGGGGGGAGAGGAGTGGGAGTTAAATGTGGTCGGTAGAAGTGGGTGGAGGGTAGAATTGGATGGTCGAAGCGGGTTGGCGGTGGTAGTGTGGTTGAAGCCGTCGAGGAACGGAAGTTTGTCACCGTCGCAACTCCGTATACCGAAAACGAAGTGGGAGGAAATGAGGTAGAATGGATGTAGGAGTGAAAGGTAAGAGGGGGGGAAGAGGAGAGAAAGAAGAGAGAGAGAGAGGAAAGAGAGAAAAGGGAAAAGGGAAGGGGAGAGGGAGCAAGAAGAGAGCTCTGTGTTGGTTGGTAGCAGTGGAGGAGGAAGAGGAGTAAGAGGAGTAATAGTCTTAAAAAAAATTGGGGACAATGGGAAGAGCTGCGAGAGAGTCGCTGTACGAAGAGTTCGTCGCAATAATAACGATGGTTCCAGTGGATGATGTTTGGCGGGCACAGCGCGGGTGTCGAGGTGAGTGGGAAATAATAATGGCGGTAGTAATGGAGAGAAGAGAATGGGTTAAGGTAAGTGATAATCAATTGACCCAGGGACAGCCAGTTTTGCTCATATAATTTCATTCGGCCGTAGTCACCAGAATCAGGTAAGTTAGGTTAGTAAGGAAGTAATGAAGGATACCAGAAAGAAAAAAAAAAGCCGGTTAATGACTCGGCAACAAGCCATATGGAGACTAATATTACCAAATTCGTACCAATTGGGAAAGGAATATACTGGTAAGGAGGGGGGGGAAGAGGAGGAAGAAGGATGGATGTGAGAGGAGATAATCCTGCGATGACCTACACAGTACTATACTTGTCCACTTTCTACGCCAAAGAATACCTCCGAAGACCTGCCGCTTACTCATCTCAGTATCTATTTGCAATCCTATATTTACGTATATTTACGTAGTCCACTCTATAAACCAGATCTGAATTATAAATAAAGAGGCGAAAAAAGCGCCCCCCCCCTCTCTCAAAGAAACAATAAGAAAGTCAAAGAGGGAGAAAAAAGGGCGGGCTGAAGATAGAGGGCAAGTACACAGCCCAGCAGCAAAGACCACTACACTACGTATGCGATGGAGCAAGTGAGTACATATTCGGTGTACTTTTGGGCAGAAAACAGTGCCAAATTCGGTATGGGAGGTACAAACAGAGTACGGAGTGGTACCCCGGTGGATGTTACTTGCCCATTTTCGGCTCTAGTGCCAGCGCACTAGAGGTGGGAAGACTCGTGGCCGCCACTGGAATGATATTCGCCGTCTTCCTGGGTACGGGAATATTCAGAAAAGAGACTGAAGAGGGAGTGAGATGACCAAAAGAGGACAGAGAATAAAATAAAACGAATTTAAAGGAATAATATACAATACTATGCAGTATACTCCGTACGGAGCAAGCAATTAAATGGACAGTGTGGTCAAGTAAGGTACCCTATGAACAAGGAAAGGAAATCCTCCCACGCGCTAATCGTTCGAGATGATGACGATATGAAATGTTTTCTCTTGTCGTTTTAGTCTCTCTCTCATTTTTTATTTCTTCTTCTTTCAACAAGACAACGCCAGCAGCACCAGCACCAGCAGCAACAGCGACAGCACTGACTGTTGAATGTTTCGGTGAAGGAGCTCCGTTCGGCCTGCCTTCCTGTGGTTGGTGGGCGGGCGGAAGAAGAGAGGGGAACCACTACAACTACAGGTTTTCCACAGCTCTTTAGGGGTTCGTTCGGTGCCTCTAGTTCGGTTAGTGACTTTCGGGCCCAGGATTTCAAGCCCCTTGGTTCGACTCTCTTTCTCCTTAGCAGCGAACCCAAATCCCCCCTAAAAGGGGGGCAAAAGCCGACTCGCCCAACGAGAGGGAGATGTGGCCCATCGGAGGAATGGCGATGATCCTCATCTATTCCCACCGCTTCCCACACCTTCCCAGTGCCACACCACAACTCAAAACTGTCTGTGTGGCATTGTGCCGGTGCCGAGGAAGGCGGAGAACGGGCGCCAGCCATGAGGTGAAAAAAGAAAAGAAAAAAAGAAAAAGATAACTAAATGATGTCGAAGCGTGACATCCTTCTTTCTCTGCTTTTGCCGTTGCTGTTGCCCGTTCACGGACAGCAGCCGCCTCCCCTTTTGGCTCCAATTGTTTCCGTCGCCACGGGGGTTCACTGATCATAATCGGCATGATTGACGACAGAACCCGACAATCCATGAACCACAATCACCATCGTCCAGTAATCAGGGCTGTTAGGTGGCCGGGTATATCTGCTAAGCGAATATACACAATATCACCGTACGACCCCATGCTCGGCCGGTAAGAGCAGGCGCGCGGGCGCGCGCCTCCCCCTGCTCGATTGCCGAGGCGGCGGCGGCGGATCATTAAGCCACGAAAGGGCAGAGGGCTAATCCCTCTATGGGGCAATAGTTGGGCTGTAGCCTGTAGTCACAGTCAGTCAGTCAGTCCAAGACCAAACGTCTTTTCGGTTCTGAGGTCTTCAGGGGAGGTCATGCAATGTCGATCGAGCCCATCAGATTGGGGCTGTTCCTTTTCTGCCTGTCTCCAGCAAGCTACACCTGGTGATATGGGGAGAGGGGGGGTCCCTTAGGGCCATAGGATCTAAGAAAAATACCCTAGTCCCATGCCCTATGGCCACCTGCCGGGGTGTACTGTGCACAACATGCAGATCTAGAGGGGAAGGGGGTTGAGTTGAGATCATCCAGCAAATAACCGATGGCTTCAACAACGAAACTGTTACTATTTCTGCTTCTCCAGCAACATAGACGGAGCTAGTGGTGGGCAATCAAACTGTGCCCTCGAAGGTGCAACAATCCATTGTCTTTTTCGGAGTGTTGCCAGTTGGGTCGGCAACAACGAAGCCACCAGCTGGTTGCATCCCAAATCATTCCAGGTACATACAAATGGTCGTCTACCCACCATGTATGTACACCGAGAAAAGACACCCATTTTGATATACGTACCGAAAATCTCCAATCTGCCACTGATCGATTGGCGCCGGAGTTTACTCCCCTCAGGCTGCTTAAACTCCACCAGCAGCATCAACGGCTGGGGCAGGACGATCCATTCCCGCGGGTTCGACATCTTCTGACGGATCATGGCCGGGAGCAGCCAACGAGTGAGGAGGCAGCGTCAAGAATTGGGCAAGGATGTGCGAGCTGCCGATCCCAAGAACCACCCGGGAACATGTGTCTCCTCGGGGGAGGATCGAATCACAAGCTTGCTAAAGTGACGAAATTGGTCCCTTAATTAGTTGTGATCCCCTGAAATGAATGGGGTATGAATTGTTAGATAGAGGAAAACAGCACATCTGCTTGTGTGCGTTTGTGTATGTCGTTGAAACAGGGATTTTCTCAACAGTCATATCAATGAGTTGAGATTTTCTCGTCTGTGCTGTGCTCCTGGGTAGGTACAGTAGATTTTTCTCAGTGGTTGCACAGTACGTGACCCATATTAGTGGGATTTAAACATCGATAGCAATCCACGCCCGACCATGGAAATCGTCCCCGGAGGCAATCCAACACTTCCAGTTGTCGAATTGTAGCGAGCTTTTGCCCCTTTCTTTGCCTATCGCTTCTTCCCGTCCCTTTTCCCTTTTTTTTTTGGCCCTTGCGGCGCTGACCGTCGGCCACCGTGGTTCAATCTTCGGGAGAAACCCAGAAAGAAAGAATGAAAGAAAGAATCACCGCCCAGGGGTCGATGACGGGTGAGCACGTCATGGAAAGTCTTCTTATTGGACCTGTCTCCTTGTCACGACATTTTCATGCCCTTAATTCCCAAATGACTGGTTTGTTCTTTGGATTGGGCCTGATAGGTACTTTTGTTTTCTCTCTGTCTATCCCTACTGGCTCCGATGCAGGAAGATATGGGACAAAGTACGCGAGGGATGGGAGAGCAAACCCAGGAACAAAGGATCTCACTTCAGCTGAGGTTGTCAAATATCTCCGACCGGCTCCATTTTTCATCTACGGATTATTTGATACACTCCGTACTCATATGAGCCTCCTACTCATAGTATCCTTGCTATCCATCTATCTGGTGGAAGTCTGAAACCGATTAACGTCACTGGGCGGAGTCACATAAGGGAGGGGAGGAACGGAGGGCGGGGGGTTTTTGAGGGAGGAGGGGAAAAATGATTATTATCTATCGATATTTAGTCATTTACAGTAGTTAATCCTTCAGCACCTAACAGATCGCATCTCAGCCCTTTCCACCGCTAGTACAATCGTGGCGAATTTGCAGCAAGGCGCTGCAGCAAGTTAGTTGGTTTAGGAACATGCAGACATACATGAGCCCCAACTCAACGGACGACGCCCGGAACGTTCCCCGGCGGCTACTTTAGTGTAACTTTTTGCCTCTTTTCTCATTATTCTTCTTATTATCATCTCATTGTAGCTGATGAGGTTTTTTGCTTTTTTTTTTTTCTCTTTGGCCGTTCCTTTGGTAGACTGGTACGGAGTACACTAGATATACCACACCGTCCACTCTCTTTTTGAAGGAACAACGACGCGTCTTCCTTTTGGCTCGATACGATAGTCTTCGTCCATCCGGTTTTTCTCTCCTCTGACTAGATACACGAGCTTGACCTTGACTCTTGGCCGGAATGGGGCACTGCAGAACCGAGAGTTAAATCAGACGAGGAACGGGCTCACAGGGATTGATCGCAAAAGGTTCGGGGAATACTCAGGGATAAATGACCTTTGGTAGGAGATTCTTGGCAGTTTGATCCTCGTTCAAGGGCAATTGGCAGTACTACTAGTAGCAGTAAACCCGGTCAGTCAGTGAGGTTTGAAGTTGAACAACAGCAGACCAAAGCAACCCGTCGCCAGCCAGTGGCAGATGTTCCTTTGACCCCCGCACCGGTGCATGCAGTCGCGCGCGCGCCCTTCCCCTCTACATACTCTTACTCTTTGTGCACTCTCTGGAGAAGTGAAGATATGACCATGTGTGAGTGAAAGAGAGAGACTCACACAAGATCATGGGACTATAAGCCATTCTTTGCGAACGGGTTCCTCATCATTCCCGATGGCATGTCAACTACAGAGCCACAACAACTGTCGATTGTCGTCCGATGCTCTGCGCGCGTGCGTATAAGTAAATGGATTGGTATACTAGGATTGACTTGGGTACGTGACTTGACACTACTCAGATGGCTGTAGTCATGTACTCCGTAGTATGACTACTTCGTTGTATGCTTGTGTATACAGTACAGTACCACGACCCATCACGAACAACTCCTCCATTATTCGCCATTAGGCAATAATATATGGGGAATGTCAATGGGGCTGTTTCACTGTCTGTGTCTCTCAGCAACTCCCAAGAGAAACATAATGCTTAATTGGTGATCGGCATGGAATCTGAATTCCTTCGCTTGCTTGCTTCTAGGAGTATGATTATGCTGTTACCTGCTGCTGGTGCTGTCTCATATGTGAAGAACATAGGTACAGCATTTCAGTCGATTTCTCTTCCCTAAAAGGTTCAGTCTCTTTACCTAAAAGAAACAAGTGAAACCGAGACAAGCGAGGAAATCCCGATGAGAGAGATGGATAGACAGACAACACTTCCAAGAAGGGGGCTTCCGGGAAGGCAGCAGTCAGATTTACCATACCTTACCAGCCTTCCCGTGATGTACTAAGTAAGGGTGCACCCAACTGACTGACCGCGTGACTGCTTCGTTGCTCCACCGGCCCATTCCATCCTTTTCCGATGTTTCTTGATGATGATGATGATGATGTTGTTGTTATTGCAGTTAACTTGTTGATGGAGATTGTTATGTTCGTGATGATGATGACGGAGTGTCCACGCTGTACCTGCCTTTTGCGAGAGTTGAAGATAGCGCAGGAAGGTGGCTGCTACCTAGCCTTACTTCAACGCTAGGCATTTGATACCTTGGCTTATCCCATCGGATCCTCCCACTCTGATTCAGGAACAAAGGCATGGCTGATAGCCTCGGACAAGAGCAGGAGAGCATACTGTAGTACACTCCTTACACTACATTCAGATAGACCCTCATTCCTAATTCTAGTTATCGGTAAGTACCAGGCGAGTACCGGAATACACCTGTCCCCATCACCAGTTGAAACAGCGATGAAATCACCCGACAGCGAACCCCCGGTCGCGCTGACCCAACGACAGTCAAGCTAAAGCGCCTGTCCACGATGCTGCCCTCGTTTCTCTTCCTCCCTGGACGAGTGACAGTAAAGACAGACTTGCCGATCTGCGATCGGGTAGTGGCTGAACTGCGTTTCTCCGCTATTACCGCCAAGTGCGAGCAAGTTAGCCTTGACGATGACTAAGAGACGCCATCATTTGGCGGGCGGTTCAGGGATTCATGATCAACTGTCACTTGATATGGGGTGGATTTGCCCATCAATAATCCTGATCGGCGCATAACTCTTGCCGCCTCCTCATTTTCCTTCTCGCACGGCACACAGTCTCCTCAGACTTACATACACGAGGTGGAGGAGAAGGTCAATCCCAGAGCCACTGTCATCATTCATAGGGAGACGACTGTCAGTCGATGATTGAGAAGAAGGGGTCGACTGAGGCGACTGGGCTGCGGAAGAGAAAGGATCAAATCGTCCCTCCGTATCCATCACCTAGTGACTGCGCAACCCCCATCACCCTATCCACAAGCCACCTCGGCTGCTCCCCCTCGACCATTTCCATAGGCATAGGGAGTATTCCCCCCTACTCCGCTCTTAGCATGGGAAATGGAGCCCGGTCGTGGTACGTACACCGACCTCTTGGCTGGCTACTACTATTGCCTACCAGGCTACCAAGCCGCGATCGATAACCTGTTCTCAGGTACAGTAAGCACCTACCAACTCACCGAGCGAAAATGCGGTAAACTAGTCCAGTAGTTGGTTATAGATATGACTACTAGCCAGGTACCAACCACCACCCAGCAGTAGCACCCACTTCGGAGCCTGGGAGATTCTCTTCCCTGGCAGATATGCAACATTTCCCAGTTCGCAACCTGTTCACCGTTCTCACCGTCCACACCGTCCGGGCAATCCATCGAACCCAATCTATTTTCCTGTCAATAAATCAACGGTGCATCTTCAAACCAGCTAATTAGCCCACTTGGCAGCAGCAGCAGCAGCAGCAGCAGCAGCTACAGGGGAAACGGAAACAGAAAGGAAAAAGAAGAGTCAAGCTCAGGCACCACCCCTCAATCCAAACCATCAATCAAAACCGTCAATCAATCAATCAATCACAGTGTCAAAAAAAAGCGGTGCCCCATGTTCAATTCCAGCATCTCGCTTTCTCATTCTTTGATTTGCTAGGGACAGGGGGGTGCAATATGAAAAACAAACTAAAGTTATTTTTTTTTCTAAGTTCCACTCGAACCAAACCACAAATCCGATCGAACCTTGACCCCTCCACCCCCTCCGAAAACCTGCATGGTGGCTTTCAGCCCAAACCGTTAGATGGACGCCAGCCAAAGACAAAGGAAAAAGAAAACAAATTATGTACTTCGTAGGGGTTCCTGACCCGTAGGACACGACGGTATTCTTCGACAATAGACGTTTGATTTGGTAGTTTACTGTGTAGAAGTGTGATGAGAACTGCAGGTTCGGAGTTATGCAATCTCAGACGTAGAAGGGTTTCGAAAATGCTCAGAATTATACTAGTATTTCATGGCCTACGAGGACCGAGTGAGCCTAAATCGAGAGGAGTATGCAAGCAGGTGCGTTGATATGCTCTATCAACGAACACCACGAGGAAGGGAGTACGTAGTACGTACTGATCAGTGCACGACATCTATCTAATCTCTACTATCCATCCTCTCATTCCTTCTCTCTCTCCCACTTTCTCTCCGAAGGCAACTTGAATCAACGACCACATAAGATAAAACATAAATATCTAACCTATAACTCCTACTGTTACGAGGTACTGATCACCATGGGCCGACTCTGCAATCTGTAAACCTGCCAGCACCAACCCAGTTCATGTAGTCTACCGGAGTACCTCCGAAGCTATAGTATTGAATCAAACCCCAAACCGCCCGAACGCCGAGCCCTTCCAGAAGGAAATTAGAAAGCTCTCTCGCTCTTTAATCCCCCTCCCCCACCATCTCGAACCCCTGATTCTACCGGCCCAGCTCATAGTTCGTCGAATTAATCGGTGCCTCGGAGGAGGCCGAGGGTTGGCATTGAGGGTGTTTCGATGTTTATTCATTACTGTCTGATGTCTATAGCACAGCACGTATTGGACAGACTATAGAGAGTGTTTCTACTCCAGAGGTGACTATAACATCAACATCAGCATCTCCTTCCCGATTCCAAAGGGGCACACGGCATACAATCCACCCGCTTGCTTCACAGCACTACTTACACAATAAATCTACAGTACTCATAGCGCAAGTAACCATTCCATCAATCTATTTGTCAGTCAGTACACAATGTATATAACAGTCAACTCGCTGCAGCCATATCCAAACCACCAACAAACCACCTAAATCAATTAGAATAGGTAAACGCTACACTCCGTACTTACTCAAGTTAATACTTACTATAACAGCCCTTAACACCCAAAGAGCACAAAAAAACCACTACTAGATATGAATTATAAACCGCCCCCCTCTCTCCCGGCCCCCTCCTCCATATCAACTGTCCATATACTATCCACCATGCACAGTAATCATACAGTCTAAACCTACAACGAAACCCAAGAAAACGTGGCTTTTTTTTGGCGCCAGCGTAAAAAAGGAGGCGGAGGAGTGGGAACAGGGTTCGTGCTTTTTCATCTACTTCTCTTGGCCTTGAAGAATTTGGAAGCGGTGGGTGGGTGTTTGGTCAGTCAGGGTGTGATTGGATTGTGGATTGCGCATCAGCGATGGCACTAGGTACGGAGTTACTATTGTGGATGGTGGATGGTGGCGGTGGGCACACTTGCACATATATTGTATACTACTTAGCTGTCGCGTAGGTATGTGTCTGGGGCTATTTTGGTAGAATCGCTACTGTGTAGCCTTGTAAATAATTAGGGGAAGGGGATGTCTTGGTGATGGAAGGTAACTCCTTCATAGTGATTATCGTAGGTACAGGTAGAAATATGGGTGGATGTCAGACTTCAAGATAGGCCTTGGCATTAAGGTACTTCAAGTTGCTCAATCTCAATAGAAGCACTACTAGGCAATTTGAGATTGCTTTGTTGCTATATACCCTTTCATACAAACAAGAGACTTACAATTCGATTCCCCCAACCCGGAGTATAACACCTACTACGGAGTACCTACGTAGTAGTTAACCAATCCTTATGCTACAAACTACTATGGTTATCGGAGTATGTACTATCATGTACGTATTAAGTACCCTCCACACCCCACCAATAAATATAGACCAGGGGTCAGCGTCGTAATCCTCACGGAATCCCTGTTCACTAGTGACTCCGTAGGCAAAACGAAGTAAAATAGTGACCGTAGTGTCCGGAGGTTATCCACTGGGGAGGAGAAACACACACAAATCGAAACTAACGTCAGATCGCAAAATAATCACTGACCCCATTCAAGAAAAGGTAAAACTGCCGGAAAGGAAAGAACGAAAATGGAGCAAGGAGCGAATTGACCCAGATTACCGAACCTGCCGAGTATCCGGTGAACGCCTCTTTGAGCTCTTTAATTTACGTAGGTAGTATTCGAATGATCGGATTATCACAAGGGTTTTTTTTGCCCTGTCGGGTGGATTTCTGTATATGCACTGTCTGATAGTATAAGGCGAAGGGCAGGATATGATTTATGGAGTAAAGAAATCATGAGAAAGGGAAAGGAGTCCCCGAAGTCATCGACATCATCATTACTATCATCGTCGAGCTTGGATTGACCATGTCACTCTGCCGTACTGAGTAGAATTCTGTGGGCTCGGAGGCTGTGTAGTGCAAAGGCGCTGACTGCGCCAACTGCCGACTTTGCGGATCATCATCACCAACTCCCAATAACCACTAACCAACCCTTGGATATTGTGTACAGTACAAAGGGTGTGCTAAACGAAGCAACCAAGAAATCAATTTCGCCCGGCTTACATCATTTGAACAGTTCAGAATGCAGATCCCCTGTCTGCTGATTACACGAGATCCAACTCCAGGGACGATCTCACGTTATATCATTCTGTCGGTCAGATGGGGCCGGCATTACGGGGGGGCAAAGGGGGTTGGACTAGCTGCGGTGAGCCAAAGCTTCCTCGCCTCAACTGCTAACCTGCCATGAAATGATTTTCTCGGATAACTGAATGCATGACTCAACAAGTAGTCTACTGCTTCTTTGAGAACACAAGGTCAGAATAGCATGCATGCACGGCTACATCGGATGACGCAGGTGCCTTGCCACCAGACCAATCCCCCTTGTCTATAATGAACCCTAACTGATAATCGCTAAACTATACAAGATAATCTAAGCATGCTTCCAATCATGCTAGAGACGGTGAGCTCTTCCACTGATAGAGTGCCCGCAACACCGCAACCCCCCCTGATTGTGTCTCAACAGTACGTCCTCGGCCCCGATCGTTGGCATCACGATCGCCTTGCTCAACTACGCTTGCCTGCTCTTCCGAAGAGCGTGACCACCCGGGTTCGCGCCCCAAACCGTATACCTGCGTCCCGGATTCAGAGCCGAGCCTCTCATCCGCGAGTCGTTGGGAGTCACGACTGCGCAGAAGTCCCGCCAGCGCCCCGGATCCCTCAGCCCGCGCCCCATAATTCTCATAGTCGATCGCCCCCAGCGGCAGAGGGCTTTCGTCCGTGATGGTGCTAGCAGGTGCGCGGGACTGGGGTCCCCACCACATGCCAAACTTGCCCTCGTCGTTGCGGGTCACAAGAGCCGCGTTTGCGTTATGCTCAATCCATGGCCGATATGCGCGACAGCGAGCCTGATGCCACTCGTACACATACTGCCAGCCCGCTCCTTCCTCATCGGTCTGGTTCGCACTCGCAAGGAATCGCATCTCCTGCGGCCGCATAGGCCGACAAAACTCTGCCAGATGGTGGAAAAAGATACCCTTGAAGGTGTGACTGTTCTGAGAACAGCTGCCGGAAGAGTCACACACCTCCTCGAGGACACCGCCGCGACCAAGGCCGTTCCATTGCTGGCTGTCCTTGTCGGGCCATCCGGTGGCCTTCATCACATTTAGAACTAGTTGATGCCCATCAGAGAGGTACTGCCGCTTGGCAGTTGCCAGCCAGAGCCCCCTTAGCCCGCTAAGGATCACTCCCTGGTTGTAGGTATAAACCATTGTGTTAAGAACATCGCACTTGCGCGTGCCGGGCCGATCATCACTCTCCCAGTTACTGATATGGAACCCGTCTCCGTAGAGCCCATTGCTCCCGGTCATGTTGGAAGAGTTGAGCCAGGCGTAGCCCTCGATAGCGGCTTGCAGGTGAGCGGGGTTATGCGGATAGCCATCGGACCAGTTCTCATCGTCGACAGTTCCTGCCAGAAAGGGAGAATCGATCTTATCACCCGGAAAATACAGGTACATGCCAATACTCGCCGAGATGTATAACTCGTTCGTGATGGCATTCTTGTAGGGGGTCAAGTAAGGGCTCCAAATCATTCCACCACCACAGAGAGACTCATCCCATCCCCCAGACGCGAGGCCGTAGAACACACGTGCTCGATGTGCGGCCGGGGATCGAAACTGGGTTCCGTGCCAGCGCAACTTGGCAGTCGCGTTGGCCGAGAAGGGGTCGTCATAGTGCATGTCCGAGTGCAAGACTTGGAACTTTATATTTTCCAACCAACCCAGGACCACCCACAGCATATCGTCGAAGGCCTGCCCACGCAGGGAGATGGCATTCTCACCAAAGTAAAACGCTGAAGTCTGATCGAAGAAATGATTGATTAAATTCTCTGTCCCCAATTCGTATCGACCGCTTGTCGTCGCATGCGTCCAATCTTCGAGGTCCTCCAGTGACACAGCGGTCGACAGCACGTCGTCGGTGGTGGAAGTCAGCGAGGTAAGTGTGGCAGAGACATGGGTACCCAGCACAGCTGCAGTCCAATCGATACTCGACGGCCAAGTGCCTTGCCACAGTTCAAAGTAAGCGTCTTGCATCACATTTAGGGCGTCCAGCAAGTCATGCAACGTGCGGCTGATGCTTTCGCTGGACTCCGGAGGCGAATCCGGGGCCGGCTGGGGGAGCTGCTTCGCCGGTGATACATGAGACTCCTCGAGCGGAATCTGTGCGTCCAGGGCGACTGGCGCAAGGACATCCTGCGACCGCAACGCCAGCGCATTGATCTCAAACAGGGTTAGGAGCAGGCAGAGGAATCTAAAATTGAGCAGAAATGCTTGCATGATTGTAATTCTGTTCTAACTGTAATTACCCCGGATTCCAAGGGGTTGGGGGGTGGAGGGAATGGGATGAAAAGGCTGGTAGTGGGCAAATCAGAGGGATGGCGACTCTCTTTTGGATTTAAAAATAGTTAAGCAGACACGCGGGGGATAATTGAAGCATGGAGGAAGAGCTGCATGCAATTGAAGGAGCTGACCGAATGAGACATAATCCAGGGCTCAATGCCGTGCAGTCTGTGCCATGATGGGGAAGGGAAAGAAGGAAGGAAGAACCCAGTCTTGTTCGGCCGGTGATAGCGATAAAAATGACGATGATGATTGATAGAAGGGATGGCAAGTAGTATTAGTCTAACTAAGGCTGACTTCGGCCGTTGGTTGTGCGGGGGAAGGAAAGAGAGAGAGAGAGAGTCTGGGCGGGGCTTAACTAATCCCACCTTGGAATGAGCTCCTACTACTGTTTATTAAATTGTGGTCTTCTATCACGCGCCCTTTGGGTAGTTGTTGCCAGTTGGTCGCATGCCATTCAGATATTCAAATTCCAACCCCGGATCCTTCGACGATCCTCTATTCTGCCAGGATCTGGTGGCTTCGCTTGTCCGGTGCCTTGGTCCTCCTTCCCCCGCATATACTCATCCGATGATCATTCATCATATCATTTCAATAACTGCTACTGGGATCCATGGTTTCTCACGCGGTCTCGTGAGTGAAAGAAATCAACAAAGGGAGCGAGAACAATCCGGTTGAATTGTGCTACAAGCACTGGGATGGCCACGCGACTCTCGCATTCGGTGGGTTTAACCGACACAAAGATGAAATACACACGCTAGTAGACAGAATGGGATATCTAGCTCTGTAACTTTGTAACATCATTAAGGCTGAGTGTGTCCCCTACTGCAATATTAGAATGACAGCCACAGAGATTAGCCGAAGGGCACGCAGAGGTGGCATTAGCACGTACCTGATCATTGAAACCTCATGACGCCGGCACCCATCTCCCTTTCAAAGTCCTCGTCAGGCGATGAGCATAACATGGACGTTCCGAAGGGGACAATGCCGGCTTTATTCTGCGTTCGCAAACCCCTCCGAAGTCATTCCGTTGAGTCCGATCTTCCAGTCTTTCGGGCGATAGTAGCATGAAAATATCTGGAACAATCCTCAGCAGCCATGTGATTCCTTGTTTTAATGCGAGCGCAAAATAGCAGAATCCTAAATTCTGGACAGGTATCTTGGGCAAACAAAGGCCAAGTTTCCGGCGCATCCGCAGCCTGTGAGATGAATATCAAAAGAAGACGCTTTTTTCTCCCAACAAACAAACATCACGACGGACTTAGTCTCGGGCATCGTCGGCTCCAGGGCTGCGGCTCCTCTCACGACTTCTGCTGCGGTTCCTGCCACCACCACCACCACCACCACGTCCACCTCTCTGTCCTCCACCCTTTCCTTTGTTCGAGGGAGGCGGTCTCACGAAGGCGAAATCGACCGAAATAGTTTGGTCCAGCAGTTTGGAGCCGTTCAAGGCTTTGATGGCTTCCGATGCTTCGGGGAGAGTTGAGTATTCGATCAGGGCGTATCCCTATGATCGCGTCCAACAGTCAGCATCTGAACACACAATGATGCGCAGGAAATAAATCTCGTAAGCAGACAGCAACTGCCGGAGCTCTTCAGCTCAAGTAAAGCTGAGTGTGGGTAGTAGGGTAGCATAACCGACCTTGACGTAACCCGTCCGGCGGTCCAAGTTTAGACTGAAGTTCTTGATCTCTCCATACTCAGCGAACAAATCCGTGACATCTTCCTCCGAAGCCTCCTCATGGATATTGGTCACGATGACAATCCATCCCTCGATACTGCGTACTGCGACGGCTCCCGCTTGCGTTCTCGGATCGTGGCTACCATTGCTTGACTGCGCGGGAGCTTCCTCTTCTTGCTGCAACACCGGAGGGTCGACTTCCATTTCTGTAGACATGATGGCGATGTAGAGGTAGCAACTAGGTGTCAAGGGGGGCGATAGCTTCGGGGTAGTAGTCGAGGAGGGCCAATGGCTGGACACGCAGTTCGCCGTTCGGGCCTTGCGATGGGGATCTTGCGAAGCTTTGCGGTGTGCTTAGGTAATCGGACACCGAGTCCGGCGGCCCTAACCTCGTTCCATGTTTGATTGCATCAGGTTCATGGGGTAAAGCACGCTCATTTAGATTAAGCTTGGATGAGTTATCTCTTATAGCCAAATGAGACATAAGGCTATACTCTTAAGTTTCTTCAAGTCGAGGCTGGCGCTGATAGCGCTATGGCCTCTGTGGGTTCATTTAGAAGAGCTGCATGGCCAGACCTGAGCCTGGGTAAATTCACTTTCAGCTCGAATCCTCTTCCATGCTGTTTGCCAATTTGAGCTTGCGGTGCGATGAAGATAAGAGATTGTACCTGGTATGATGAGAGCATAAGTTTTGTAACTTGGTATATAGAGGCCGTAGTGACTATCTCTACTTGGTTTTATGGCTTTCCATCTGGCATGTACCGATTCTGAAGCTGAACTTGTTGCTGATCAGCACAGAATCTTCACTATAAATGTGGACTCACTACTTCTTGCTTGAATGAGAATAGCGTTTACAGCACTTCGTACGTGAAACATCGACTAAAGGCACTTAAAGGGTTCCGTGGTAAAGACAGATAGTGCCGAAGAGCACAGTCTCACTTTGTGAAAGTGAATCATAAGCTCATAGTCCTCCAGCGATCCAGTAGACATAAAGTATAGAGTCTGTGGTCAACATTCACAGCGGGCAGGTTGCAACTCAGAATTATTAGTAGCTCATTAACTTCAAATCTGTCGATCTGATCATAGTCTGCACACATGTAGACACTGGGCTTGTAGGTGACATAATGAATGTGTCAGTAATAGCTGCTCAAACGATTTTCAGAGAATTCCAGCTTGTTATTGATGTACTGATACTCTCAGTCGAAGCCCAGGATGAATAGCCAAATCGCATTGTGAAGTGAGGGGAGACTGAGGCAAACCAATTCCCCAGATCGATGGCTTCCTAGTGAGTTGAAGTCTTATCAGCGTAAACAGCAACATAATGGTTTCTCAGTGAAATCGCAGCGTGAATAACATCGCCATCTGAACACCAATCTCTGATCTTAACACCTTCATCCCCTTCCATAACCCCCCTCCACGTCCTTACACGCAACGCTTTCCAATCCACGTTGCTCACGAGCCATCTTCAATTTCAACTTGAGAGAAAGAGGCCTCAATTCACCATGAAGTATCCACGCGCAGTTCACCCTCATACACCTGAGAAGGCTGTGGTCAAAACAGTCGGAGATGATCAGATCAAGCGTGTGTCCATCGCGAACATCCCATGGTAAGAAGCCCCAGCCACAACCATGAGCAAAAAGACTTGAATCTCACAAGTTGAACTTTCTCATATAGCAACGATCCGCAATGCCATTGCCACTTCATATACCCCAAACTGTACCCCGAGATTGAAGCTATCGTGTGCGGTCCAGACTCAGGCCAGGTCTGCGAGCTGCACCAGCACAATACCAAGCTAGACGTGGCGTTCGATGCGGTCGGCAACCAGATGTTCATCAACGAGCACCACGTCTGTCCTGTCAACCGTCGCGTGTCTCTGGACGTTGGCGTGATTCTCAGAGCCAAGGACGTGCAGTTCGTTAACCTCGAAGGCCTGTCCGACCACTCCCTCCTTCTGACCCTACGGATCGGACGCACTGCATCGGCCGTGCGAGGCAGCAAGATGATCCTGAAGGAAAAGGTGGTCGGCTTTCTCCCGGATCCTCCCCGCATGCGTGTGTTCGAGGATCTGTACGAGTGTCGCTGGCCCGAGAAGATCATACAGATCCAGTTGCCCGAGAAAAGATGCAGGGGCTGGGAGACAGTGGCGGTGATCCTCAAGACATTCAATCAGATCACCGCGGAGAACTACTGTCGCATGGCTGGAATGATGATGACCCCCCTTGTGGGAGGCTTGAATGTGCGCGCCATTCAGAAGGAGATTCAAGTCATTAAGGAGAAAGGGCCACGCAAGGTTCGCCGCCACGATCCTGTGTCAGCGAAATATAAGGTTGAGGTGAACGAAAAGGACAAAATGAAGCGCATCAATCATGCATACGAAGTGCATCTCATGGCCTTCATTTATAGCTCATCCCGGTTCACTCCACGTGAGTACAAGAACAGGCTGTCTTAAATGCTGGCGTGATTCCACGGCCAACGTGTACATCTTCGATGCAGCAGCGCAAAAAGTCGAAGAGGAAGGAGCATGAGAACATCGCAGCCTGGGAGTTTGTTGACCTCAGATGTTTGAGATTGCGAATGAAACGTGGGAGTCGGTATTGGGCAAATGCATAGGTGTTTAGAAGATCGGGTTCATATAAGGAGTTGAGGTTCTGGTTTCGAGATCGCATCAGCGTTGGGCGCAGTGATCCAGGGTGGGAGCATACTCACGATGAGTCATTTGATCTCCGGTCAATCTTTCATGATACTGGTGATTTGTTAATAGCTAATGACACAATGTGCATGATGAGGAACTTAGAAAACCAAAATAATGTTATTGAGATTAAGTCCTCGCATTCTATATCTCATAAGTAAAAGTAAGAAAATTGAAGCTATTGACACCGGGAGATACTCAAGGCTGCCAAGCTGTTTATACTTTGACTCAAGGATCACATCATGTGATGACTGAAGTTACTTCAATCGGCTCGCACTTATTATGGCATCATGATTAGTATGATCCGATAGTTCTCCTTGCAGAATGTTCACTCACCATACATGACTAAGGATACACTATTGTCTTGCTGGGCGTTTCCAGACAATTACTCAACCTAGGAGCTTGAGAACAGGGCCTGTTTATAGTCGTCACTTTCGCTCGACACATCCGTTTTGATTCGGCAATAGTACCGGTAGCTGTTGAGGATTTCAGATACGAAGCGCTAATCGTCCATTTGATGAACTCCAATCTGCAGGTGCCAACTTGTATTCCAGCGAAGATAAGTGTATACTCCGTCCCTTGCATGCTTTCTCGTGGGCGGGGATTGATTGAAAACATGGTTGATTTGCCAAGGACTGCTGCTGACTTGCAAAATAGAATGGCAGCACATTGCTCCTGACGATTAAACCCCAAGGGAAATCTAGCTGTAATTGCTGTCCCTTCCCAAGCCACCTCCTTGCCGAGGGCATTCCTCAGTCCATTAAGGGATCGCGTGAGCTGCAAGTACCCGTTGCTGCGTTGCGTTGCAGAAGCGCTTCTGGAGATGATCAACTGTTGCGCTTCGGCTGGAGTTGCCCTTGCATTAGAAATAGGGCTGCCATCAGGGTTCCTAATCTTCAAGTTGAGCCAATCACATCTGAATTGGCCCACGGATGATCTGCAGCAGAGACAGAGTCCATCTGCATCGACCGTTTCCCCCGCAAACTGTTGCGCTTGTTCGTGCATCCGGAATAATCAATTGCCTGCATGCTACAGCAGAACGAGCGAGGATCAAAACCGTTTCATTTTGCCATGTTTGAGAGCGGATTACTATCATCTATAATCATGGGGTTATGGTTTCACTCTCGTGTCAAAGCATACCTCAAAGCTTCATCGCTGGGGTTCTGTACTCAAGGATGCAGGTTCACATCCCCTTGAATCATAATTCGTCGAGGGGCGTTTGACTCCACCTCTGGCCAATCTCTTTGGTTCCAGCCGCCGAGTACCTGGATTTTGATCTGTGTCTTTCCGTCCTAATTCCGACAGGCTTCGTCCAGTCGGATGGTAAACACACTTTAAGGGGGGAGCACTGCTGCTGACCGATTTCCATCATGTCTATCTGTAGATCTCTCAACTAGTCTCTCTTTCTACAGAAGAAGTCATCTATACTGTCTCTGCGTGCGCGTTGTCTCTCATTAATCTTTTCGCGCGCTTACAGTAGTCCGTTTTACGACATCCATAGGCCCAATTATCTCAAATACACTCCGTGACATAGCAGGCCTCGCTATCACTGGGCTATTTCTTTTGTCTTCATACCTCCAAGCCGGACCATGATAATCATATAAGACAGCATAAAATTGGTCCTGGGATACTGTCTCTTCTGGATTCGGTTGTAGACCTCAGCCTTCTTACACACTATGGCTTCATCACGGCGAATAGCGCGATGGCTTCACGCTCTGATACTCATCAGCCCATTCAGCACCGGTTACGCAGCAAGCACCAGGGCATGGCGAACCCGATCAGTGTATCAAACCATGACAGACTGCTTCGCACGCACCGACGGCTCGACAAGCTCTCCATGCAATACGACCGCCGGCCTCTACTGTGGAGGCACCTGGCGCGGCATGATCGACCAGCTGAGCTACATCGAGGGCATGGGCTTCGACGCGGTAATGATCTCGCCGATTATCAAAAACGTCGAGGGCCGCGTAACCTACGGCGAAGCCTACCACGGCTACTGGGCGGAGGATTTGTACACCCTCAACCCGCACTTTGGGACTGAGCAGGATCTCTTGGACCTGAGCCAGGCCCTGCACGACCGCGACATGTATTTGATGATGGACACGGTCATTAACAACATGGCCTACTTCACCAACGGCACCGACCCCGCCACGAGCATCGACTACACGCAATTGCACCCCTTCAACGATGCCAAGTACTACCACCCCTACTGCCCGATCACCGACTACAACGACTACCCGCTGGCGCAACGCTGCTGGACCGGCGACGACATCGTGGCCCTGCCCGACCTCAAGACCGAAGACCCCGCCGTCCAGCGCATGCTGAACAGCTGGGTCCAGGACATCATGGCCAAGTACTCGATCGACGGCCTCCGCCTCGACGCCGCCAAGCACATCACCCCAACATACCTCCCCGACTTTCAAGCGGCGGCCGGCTCGCTGGTAACCGGCGAGGTGTTCGACCAGTCCGTCAGTACCATCTGCAGCTACCAGGCCGACGCGCTGACCAGCGTCCCCAACTATCCCATCTACTATGCATTGCTCGACGCTTTCACGCTGGGCAACACCACCACGCTGCCCAACCGGGTCGAGGAAATGAAACACGCCTGCGTTAACGTGAGCACCCTCACCACGTTCTCCGAGAACCACGACGTCGCTCGATTTGCAAGTCTCATAGACGATATAAACGTACCATCTTTTCCCTTTCCCCTTCCGCGCCTAGTAATCCCTTTGTCCACGACCCCTCCCCTCCCTAAGATAGTCACTAACTCACTCTACCTGTTAGCTCGCAAAAAACATCCTAACCTTCACCCTCCTCTCCGACGGCATCCCCATGATCTACCAAGGCCAAGAACAACACCTGAATGGCAGCCACGACCCCCTCAACCGCGAAGCCCTGTGGCTCACGCACTACGACACCGGCGCGCCGCTGTACAAGCACATCGCCACCCTGAACGCCCTCCGACGACATGCCATCCGCACCGACCCGGACCGGTACATCGACAGTCTCACCTACCCGATCTACCGCGGTTCGAGCGAGATGGGATTCCGGAAGGGCCGCGAGGACCGGCAGGTGGTGATGGTGCTATCAACGCAGGGGACGGGGAGCGGGGCGTACAAGATCCGGCTGACGACGGGGTACCAGCCCTCGGTGGCGGTGGTGGAGGTGCTGACGTGCCAGACGTATACGGTGAATGATGTCGGGGAGTTGTGGTTGGAGATGGATAAGGGGGAGCCGAGGGTGTTGTTTCCGGTGCGGTGGATGGAGGGGAGTGGGTTGTGTGGGTTTGCGAAGAGGGGTGGGACGGGGGATGAGGTGGTGGGTGGGTTGGCTGGGGGAGGAAGTGGTGATGGTGGTGGTTCAGAGGGGAATGAAAAGGAAAGATTTACGGGGATTCCTTCGGAGTCTTCATCTACTTATGTTACGGGTGTGGGGAGGGTGGGACTGGGGATGCTGATGGGCTGCTGGATCATGATGGTTGTTTGTGGGATGTAGATGTGCGGTTGTGGGATTGCGTGCTGTTCGCAGGATCGCTGGAGGGATGCCTGATGCTTTCAAATGAGCAAGCAGTTGAGTGTATCGAGAACTACAGATACTGAACGATTACTTTAGAAATGCAGCGGATGCGTGAGTGGAGTTGTCATTGTTTCCTCCTTGTATGCGGCTAAAATTGAAGCTGTGCATACTATGTCACTCCGCTTGAATACCATGGCTGTCTACCAGCATGGGCGGAGAACCAAAAGTACCCTAGTAAAATGTGCCATCTACAGGCTGTAAAGGAAGATCTGCGAGAAACATGAAAGGAATAAAATTACAACGGACGCAAAAGCAGAGCCGAGATATCAACCTTGTTCCAACTTCTCAATCGATCCGAATTCCAAAAGGATTTGGTTGTTGATGTGACTGACGGGCAGTCACCCGGGAGGGGGGGGGGGGTCGTCAGAGCGGCTCTCAAATGGGCCACGAGACTTGATTTGGTGTCTTGATGGATAGCGGTCCATTTACTTCCGGTTCTGGCGCATGCCCAGAATCTGAACCATGCGAACGAAGATGTTGATGAAGTCCAGGGTCAAGCTGATGCTCTCGTTGACAACATCCTTGCGGACAAGACCGCGCTGAGCGAGGCGAGCATGGTGGAGAATCTTCTGGACATCATAGAGGGTGAAACCGCCGAAGACGGCAAGGCCACCGTACAGCCAGATCTTCTCAGACCACATCAAAGTCCGGGTGGCGGTGGCAGGGAGGACCAGAGGGGCGAACCCGGAGAGAGCAACGATGGCCACACCAGCGAGCAGAGGACCACCAAGGTACAGGTATTTCTCCTGCTTGGCGGTGGCACCCACGAAAGCAATGGAACCCATCATTCCGACAGTGTAGAGACCGGCGCGGGCGAGCAGAGCGGGGCTCATGAACATCAAGGGAGACAGAAGAGCCGCCTGAGTGACGTTGAAAGCTGTCCAGAGACCGTACTTCACGACATAGCTAGTTCAAGTGTGAGCATTACTGTTCTTGCTGGCTAGGATGGTGAGACGGTAAAGAGTACTTACTTGTCAGGAGAAGTGTACAAAGTACCGTACATAGTTCCAATGCTAGCGACGAGACCGAGACCGACAACCATCCACGGGTTGGCAGCCATCATGCGGTAGGAGAAACCGTTCATGTGCATAGCCCGAGCAGCGATAGCGATGATACCAACACCAAGTCCGGTATGCATGAAAGTCTCGTTCAGGTAGCTGCGCTCATAATGAGGCATACCGCCATCCTCTCTTGTCTCACGGTTGAAGATCAGGTTCGTTGCAATGATGGTACCTCCGACAATGGCTGCACCGTAGGCCAGTTTTTGCATGAGCTCACCACGAGTGCTGTAGTTGTAGGAAGGCTGCATGTACGTGCGGCGGAAGGCATTCTGGAAGGTCTGACGGGATTTGGCGAAGATGGAAGCAGAGACGGGGCCAGCAGGCTTCGGCTGAACCGGCTTGAATGGTGTGTTGTGGATAAATCGAGCGCTGTTGGCAGGCTTGGAGATTTGACGAAGCGCCGATGGTACGGCGAACGGGCGCCGTAAGAAGAACGCCATGATTGTGAGAGCGATGTGTGATGGATGATGACGAGGGGAAGGAAGAGGAGCAAGGCTACTTAAAAGCAAAAGCGATGATATCAATCCGGGGTGCCGCTGGCTACGGCGGCCCGAACGTTCGAGAAGTGAAATCACGTGAAGCTGACCAGTGACTCAATAATTACTCAGCGGTGGCCGCCCTCGGCGATAATCTTTGGTGGGGGAGGGGAATTAATGGACTTAAGCCGGATATCTGCTACTTACTATTTGTGACAAAAGTGAATTGTGAGTAACTCCGCCACTTCTCGTATGTGCCGCTGTCGTATGTCTGACAATTTCTCTGCAATTCTAGCCCAAGGACCGTAGTTCCTCTTTGCACTATGTCTTCCTCGCTGCTCGAAACCATAGACCTTGCGCATCTGCCACCTTCGATGCCAATTCATGTCGCACTTTATCGGGATGTCAAGAATGCCGCTTCTCTTCGCCAACAGCTCATCTCAGGGAATGCTGACTTTGAATATGCATTCATTGATGCAAGCATGGTATGGGTGACCAATAGGAATACGCATGCTCTCAATCAATGATTCTAAATGTTGCTCGCAGGTTCTTTCTCGAGCTCATGCCTTGTCCGCCGTCTTTCGAGCCGTGAATGACTCGATTAACGGACGTCTTAAGTCGCGCAATGTCCACTCGGAAATCGTCTTCTCTTTCAGTCCAGCGAACAATGTACGTCTAAATGGTGGAACGTGGAAAGCACTGACAGCCTGGTTAACGATCTACAGATCGCTGAATCGTTCCGCAAATTCGGCATTGCGGACTCCACCAAAGACCTTCTCGTGATCAAGGTCTCAGTGACACCGGATGTCACCCATAACGCAGTAGCCGCACACCTCTCTCAACATGTCGAAGGCTCCGCTGTGCCATTCGATGACGAAACCTTGTCGAGAATTGCCGATGTTCCAAAAATCAAGAAAGCTTATAAGTTGGGTGCCCTGAAAACTCCTTCCCCGACGCAGGCGAATGGCACAAACAGCGATGGTACGAGGCAACTTGAACTTGCGGTTCTGGGAGCAATTGCGTTGCGCGGGGCCACTTGATTGATCTTCTGGGACTGAGATAACTTCTTTCACCATTACTCTATGATGGGGAATCCACCAGGCCTGTGGAAACAGCTGTTCACTATCCCACGCCATTCAAGCTGTCTATACATGGTAGCGTTCGTGGAAAATACCTAAGCAGGCTTGATTCGATGTCGAGGGCCTGTCACGAGACCTGCTTTCCCCGGCGACGTTCGTCTCGAACACTCTTGCTCAATTAGACAAGATACAAGAATGTCCGAAATCTGTGCATGGAGACTCCAGTCTGATAATGCAGAGTGCAGTGCCGGGTCTTTACTTCCTGCACGGCAACAAATTAGAACAAATAGAATCAATATACCCAGTGAATTTATTTGAAATGTTATCTTGCAGAGCATAGTTAATCTCACGCATTGTAGTTCTGACAATTGGACTTAGTACAGATCACATGCTCATGGTTGCCCAGTCCACCGATGTCGTCATCCCGAAACGGAAATCCTTCAACTTTGCCAAGACGCATCGCGGAGGTCTCGATCTCGCCGCATCTACAACTTTTACACCAAGGTTGTTTCATTTGGCTTAGCCCAAGCCTATACTTTCACTAATGTTTACAAGCTCATTTACATACTGAGGATCCTTGATCTGCATCGACCGACCCTTATGGGTTTGCTTCGCCATAGGTTTGACGAGAAGGTCGGAAATCCAGAGACTCGCCAACATGACCGCCACCGCGGATGTCATTGTACTGTCGTCCTCGCCAGAGCAGCAGAGCCCGATCGATACGCCTGCACCACTCAAGTACGACGCTCAGAAGCTCTTTGACCTGTCGCCAATCGATACCACCACCGCTGAGGTGCCTTCTCCATCAGACCTCTTCCAAAACCCTACGCGATCGAGGTTCTTTGAGAACGAGAAACAGCCCAGCAAACGAGCTAAGACTACAGAGACCGACAAGACAGGTGTGACTGGTGCCGAAGCTGGTCAGCCTAAGGTTCCAGTGAAAAAGAGAGGACGGCCCAAGAAGAAAGCGGAGGATAGCGTCGAAGACTCGAATAAATCCGTCGACGGTCGGACCAAGAAGGACGCTCCGAAGAAGCCGACGGCTGGGGAGGGGAAACTGAAAGCACCAAAGACCACGACAAAGCGCGCGACGGCTCCAAATAGAACGATAATAGGGAGGGTTGCGAAGACTAGCAGCTCATCACTGCCAATTGAGGGGCAAGCCGACAAGAAAACCAATTGTTCCTCAACTCCGCAGCTATCTATCAAACAGAACTCTGCGGATGATGCCTGCAACTGGGAGAAACATGGCTTGGAGCTGGAACAAGCGTTGAAAAGAAGATTGGATTGGACGCCCCTTGACGGTGCCACAAAACAGAGTATTGGGCTAGACGACACATTGCATCAGGAAAGCAACGATATGAGAAGTTTTGGGACTATGTTGTCCGAGTTTGGTTTCGGTGGCACCGCTGCTTCTCGAGCTCAGGGTCGGGTTTTGGAAGAGAACGGTCCTACAAAGAGAAGACGTATTGAAGTATGTCCCCCCGGTTGAGTTTCCGGCGCTTGTTATCTGGCTTGAGATAACTAACATTTGTTCAGCTGCTTGACTCTAGGGTATATTCAGGACACAATCTAAGGGTCAATGAAAGTAGCGACAAATCTTTAACCGAAGACGAACCATTGAACCCAAAAAGCTCCGCTGTCGTGAAGAAAACCAGCAAGCCTACGAAGAAGTTCTCGACACTTACAGCTCGAGTAACAGCTCAGTATCTTGCCGCCACTACTGAGGGTATGGATAATACGGAGGAAAGTGACTTGGCCAACATGTCATCAGTACCCACATCCAAGAAAACAATGAGAAAAACAAACCAAACCAAACCACAAGAACCCGAGCTTGTCATTCTCTCCCCCGAAGCGGCTGTGAAATCCCTCAATGACCAAGAACTGGTGTTTGGCACATGCAGTCAGTTGGAACGTGAGGACTCTCCTACGACGATAAGAGAGCTACAAACGGCAATTTGGGAATCAGAACAAAGCTTAGCATTGGAGAGAAGCACTCGCGCTAATGGCAGCGCGCGTGATACTTTACCCTTGACGGTCTCGCGTTTCACAGCTTCAAGAAAGCTCTGGTCCGTCGCATCCCGTGATGTTGATGGGTCTGTCTTGCCCTTAGAGATTGTTGATCTGGCAGATGGACCCGATACCCCCAAGGCTCGCGCCGTTTTTGATAAAGCGGTCAGTGAGCAAAAGAAGGATCAAACATCATCAACAACCAAAGAGGAAGTAGTTCCAGATACAGAGGAGTCTGGAGACGACTTATCTATATCTGCGACTGCGACCTCAGGGACCGCCGAAAGTCAAGCAAGTGCGGCCGCATATCGGCCCCCAGCACGACGACAGCCCACAATGCCACACTTCAGTGGTTTCACAGATGCTCAATTATCTAAACGAATTGCTAAGTTTGGATTCAAGCCTATCAAAAGCCGTCCGAAAATGATCGAGATTCTCACTAAGTGCTGGGAAAGCGAGCATGGTACAGCCGCTCCAAGCGTTTCGGATGAGCCAGCTCCAAAACCGCCTACCTCGTCGGTGCCGACTCTTGTCCCCAAGGCCTCGAACAAACCCACCAAAACGCGTAAAACCACTACTACCAAGATAACGAACACAGAGTCTCAGCCTAAGACTCAACCGGACACCACATTCATCAAAACAACAACCGCCCCTGTCGAATCTGCAGTCTCGAAGAGCAAACGCCTGCCATCTCGACAACCGTCACAAGCTATCGCAAAACCCAGCTCGCCAGGGATCGTGAGCAAGACCACCTCAACATACTCCTTCGCCAACATCGAAGAAATCCAAGACTCTGAAGACGACGAAAGCATCCCCTCGCCAAGCCGCTTACAAGCGCAATATCTCTCGCACAACGCCGCCCCCCAACCGAGCCTACCCACCACCATCACTCCCACTATCCCACTTAGCCCCAGCAAGGAAAAAGCAACCACCCTGGCCAAGAAGATACACGCAGAACGCGCAGTCGAATCCCCCAACATCCACGATCAAATCAGTCAGGCCGTGTATCTCCAGCGCCCCCTCCGGCCCACCAGCGCCTCCAGACAGCCCAGCTGGCACGAAAAAATCCTCATGTACGATTCGATCTTTCTGGAGGATTTTACAACATGGCTCAACACAGAGGGCCTGGGTCTCGTGAATGAAGATCGCGAGGTTGGCGCTGCGCTGGTGAAGGAGTGGTGTGAGGCGAGGGGGGTGTGTTGTTGCTATCGACCGAAAGGGAGGGAGTGAGTGATGAGGTGCTTCCCTCCTTCCTTTCTTATTCTCTTGTCTTTTTTTTGGGTCACAACCTGACTCATTGAATATGAGTCTCTTGTGTTCTGACTGATCACTATGAGTGCTCTAATCCCTATATTCTTGGATGATATTTTGAACACGGCGTTCTCAAGGGAAGCTATACAGGTCCGGGTGTATCAGTTTGGGCCATTGGTTATACCCCCCATGTAGGCAGTTGGCATAGAAAGGCGTTTGGATTCGATTTCTAGGTTACATAGGTATACGTACGTACGCACCACACCAAGCATCTGCTTAATAGCTGGCTTGAACTGGTATATGTCTTGTCGTCGTCAATCATTATTTCATATGCCCATGAGTTCCCCCATAGTTTATCTCATGGCGCAACTACAGTACAGTACACGAAGACGTGCTGGTCATAGACCGCACACAGTAGTAGTACCAGTTACTCCTGACTTAGCGTACTGATTAATCCACCTGCTGTACCCTTCCCGCGCCTCCCCTTCCGTTATCGGCTACTGCAATATCCAGTTGAACTACTACCTACCCGCCGTAGGCTGGCCTCGAGCATATGAAATATAAAGTGCCTAAGGCGACCAATCGACTAACGGAAAGACGGTCGGAGCATATAAGGCTCCAGAGCTGGACGGAACGATCCGTTGCGCCATTACAGAACAGGCAACAGCTAACTTCTCAAGTTCGGGTTGAAAAGTCGGTAGAATCGCAGACAAGCAGGACAGGTCTCGCGCCTTTGAAGAACTAGGTTCAAAGTAATAGCCACTGATACAACCAGGTCTAAAGAGACTTACCTGATCAGAAGGCCAGTCCGATCAAACAAACATCCGCTTCTCAATCTATGGGAAAAGATGTTGGTATATTCAAAGGTCTAGGGAAGATAGTGTGTTGGTTCGACAAGCCAAGGGACTATTCCCAAGAAATGGCAGGAAGAGAGCGTTGGAGAGAGGACGAAAGGAAGATAGAGAAGAAGGAAAAATCTCTAAGGTACAAAGAACGGAGACGGCACAGGGTTTCCTACATGTACAAAATTATCACCCGGCTCAACCTGGTATAATAAATCATGCTGCCATGCGCTCGGTGTGTCCAGCATCAAACTCCTATTATGCCCGCGTTGCCGTCATAACCTGTAATCAGCCACGAACCCCATCCCACCCAGACAAGAAATAATTTCGCCAGAAGAGCCGCCTGAGTCGAATATCACTTCACATGTTCATGCGATGCAACCAAAATCCATCGCGACAGAATCTGAAAGATATGCGGCCAGAACCTAACTCCTTAAGAAGTCAAAAAGCAAGGTAACCCAAACGAGCGTACAATATAGAGGTGGAGGAAGTAGACGTGAAACCTGGCTCCCAGAGATTGACGAGGAAATGGGCAACAAGTGTATCACACAATGAATAACATAGATATCAAACAATAATGTCTCCAAAGCTGCGAGCTGATAACTGCTTTGATGTCGCCGTTGCCTTGTAAAGTATTCTCTCCCGGCAATGAACTGCTCACGCCAAGGCTTGAGGCTTTCGACGCTGCAAAGGGTCAGCGTCGAAAGGGTCAGCGGAAAACTTTCCCGTCGATAGCGACAGTCTCAAAGCTAATTCGTTTGGCATATTTGGAAACACCTCCGGCTTCAAGCCATGGCGTGAGATTCTTGCATTGGCTGACGTCGAAGGACTCTAACTTATCGCAGCCCTCCGCCACAGCCTCAACACCAGCACCAGTGACCCGCACGCAGCCACGAACTGAGAGCCGCTTAAGATGCAAAAGGTGCAGGCCAATACTGCGCAGGGAAGGGTCGGAGATGGCAGAGCCGCAGAAGGACATATTGAGATAGGTTAAATTGGAGCACTGTAGAGCAAGTACCTCTGTCGCAGTATCTGACAATGCACAGCAGAAGGACTGTTGTCGGTAAGTAAGCGTGAAACACAATATGAAAGCGGTGGTTTGCACTGACCAAATCCAGTTCCTGAAGTTGTTTGGCGGCATTCGTGAGATAGACAATAGCATTGTCAGTCAAGTATGTGCAGTCGGCTAGACACAATCTCCTCAAGTTGGTAAACTGTGCGTTTCCCCAATATTGAAAACCTTGATCTGTGATTGTCGTGCAGCGAGTGAGGTCCATCTCCTCGATCCTGGAGGCAGCATGTGACGCAATGTGATGCATAGAGCGGTCGGTGACATGTTTGCAGTAGGATAAGGTTAATTTCTTGAGTTCGGGACAGCCGTACACAGTACCGGCTGCTGTTTGCTTGGTAGGTTTCAAGGAGCCTTTGCCAGATTTCGCAGGCTCCTCGTTGGGCTTATAATGACTGGGTACAACCCATCCTATGATCCGCGCCAATAGGGTGTCTCCAACTTTTCGACAGTTACTAAGATCAACCTCTTGCAAGCCGGTTGCTCTGCTGGCCATGTCAAGGATGGCCGATCCCGTGACATCCCACACACTTTTCATCTTCCAGCCAATAACGTTGGAACCACATGCAGCAACCAATCTGCTAAATCCCTCGTCGGTGATATGGAAGCAATTACTGATGTTGACGTGGCGAGCTCTGCTGCCCACAAAGGGGCAGATTATCTTCGTTAGGACATCATCGGTGATGCACCGGTTGTATACGCTCAAGTCAAGATTGTGGAGTAGATCAGCGGATGTACTCAGAAGCTTGGACCAGTGCATCGAAACGGCTCGGAGGCGTAGCAGATCATGAAGCTCCATGTGCTGAAAGATTTTCGTGAGGATCTTGTCAGGGAACACTCCATGATTGTCCTGGCGGGGGGCACGGGTGCTTTCCTGGGACGTAGAAAGTCTAGGCGTGCCAGGTAACGTGAGAAAGGATGAGCTTGTGGACCGTGGCTCAGAAGATGGAGTTGACGGCCGCTGCTGCTCTCCGGAGGCTTCCTCCGGGGTCATTGGGGCAACCGATCCGCGTCGACTTCGAAGGCGGACTTTATCCAAGCCAACGTTCAAAAATGGGTCTGGATCTGATGGACGCAAGAGAGCCTGCTCATCTACACCGTTGGGTCTCGGTGTGCTATCCAACTCCGTTTCTGTCAGTGTGAGAAGGGGCATGGACTGCCTCCGAGACGCCCTTAATTTGAAGTTGTCATCAACATCCATATGATTACCATAAGGCTCAGTGCTTCCCTCATCTGACATCACAACATCGCCATCAGAAGCTGATTGAAGCCGCTCTTTAGCAGTTTGCTCTACCTGCTGGCGGACCTTCTGAGGGCATCTCTCCCAAAACTCAGCCAGCACTTCGCCGCTGATCATCAAACATTCTACCGCACTGATAGATCGGACTGTAGCAGTCCTTCGAGGTGCTAGCGACAGACTTACGACCTCTCCAAAATACTGACCTTGTTTCAACCGTGCTTTTACTTCGAAGCCAGGGTGTTCGATAGTCTTCGGTAAGGACTGCGTATGCTGTGCTTCTGCCCTCTCCGAGAGGACCTCGACTTCTCCGCGAACAATGAAGTATATCTCGCGTCCTTGAGAATCTTGTTTGATTATGTCGGTAAATGGAGGGTAAGATCGGGGTTGCACATTGAGGCCCAGGAAGTGGAGAATATCTGGCGGCAGGCCGGCAAATAAGGGTAGTTCCTTGAGAAGAAGTCGGACATTGACCAGTCCGTTCGCCAGCGCACTGGAAGATCCGTCAGCCAAACCAGGGCTGGGTGATTTCCGCTTTTTGCTAACGGACGCCAATGACCTGCCATCCTGCTCGCTGGGGTTGAGATCTCCAGAAAACGTGTCTCTCACTCTCTTCGATCCTCTTCTAGCCGGGCTTCCAGGCTCGATAACCGGAGCAGATGTTTCCTTCTTCTTTTTCTCCAAGATCATCAGTCTCTCTTGTGCTTCGTCTCTGATGGCCCGCTCCACTTCAGGAAAGCGGGGAAGGATTTGCCTGAAATCCTCCTTGGTCAAAACGACCAGCAAGCACCTGGTGCGAGCGACAATGGTTGCCGTGCGGGGACGGTCCATCAAGACGCCAATCTCACCGAAGAATGCACCAGCCTCGAGTTCTGCATACACACTCTCGCCATCGCGAGAAGTTACCGAGACTGCACCGCGAACCAACCAGTAGATCGCCTTGGATTCGTCACCTTCTGTCAGAATGTAGTCATTGGCTTGGTGGAGCTGGGGGCGAAGATGTTGGCCGACATCGATCAAAAATGATTCCGGGGTTGTATGGAAGAGAGGGAAGGAGCGCAATCGATCGACAAGGTCTAGCGGCAACGCTCGGATGTTCGAAGAGGTCAACGGCGACGGACGCACAGGACGATTGGGATTGGTCACCGAATCAAACGAATGTAGCAGGGATGCGGTTTCGGAGATAGGTGTGACGGCCTTGGTCGAACCCCCGCTGGCCCTGCCATGACGGCGCATTGTGAAATGGTTGGTAGAAGATCCAAAAGGCGTGGTAAGGATACAAAGGGGATTAGGAAAGAAGTTTCGATGGGGGGGAGCATATAGTTCGGCCGGGAAAGCGATCAATGACCCGATGACGTCGACGAAAAGGGAATCACGGGGGGAGCTCTTTTTCGTGCTCAGGGAGACATCTTTTTTTTTTATTCTTCGGGAACCACGGTGCGGGGGAGGACAAAAGATTCGTCGGAGATAGGACAATCAGCTGGAACTCGCGGGGGGAAGGAGAGCAATGATTAGTTCTGGTTGAGACGAGTAGAACAAATCTGAATGAGTAGAGGGGGAGGGAGAGAAGTTGGAAGGAGAAGGAGAAGAGATAGAGTAACAAGCAGTGATCAAAATTCGTCCTGTAAAAGGACTACAAAGCATAATGGAGGGGGAGGGGAGGGAGGGAGAGGGGAGGGAAGAGGGGGAGATGGAAGGAAAGAGGGTTGAAGAAAGACTGGGTTAGTTGAGAATTATTATGGAGTGAGTAGTATTGTAACTAGTAGGTAGTGGTAGTAGAAGTAGTTTAGTTCATTTAGTCTAGTTTTAAGTTGGCGGAGCAAAAAGCAGCAGAAGCAGCAGCAGCAGCAAGAGCAGCAAGCGCAGACTGAGCAAAAAGCAGGAGCAGTAAGTTAGACTAAAGAGCAGCAGCAGCAAGCAGCTTCAAGCCTTCAAGCCTAAGGTGGATTCGACACCACTGCTGCAGCTTAGCAGAGGGCCCCAAAAAGGCCAGGCTAGTTGGAAAGCGGGGATCACCAACGTCAAATTCTCTGGTTGAGGCTCCACAGCTGCCGCAAATGGTCAGTGAGCTTGCGCTGGTTTCTTTCATGACTCTTTCCCGCCACTTTGGGTTTCCACTCTGTCGGTACAATGATACAATCATCCATGATACAATCCAATATAGCCACCTTCACTCCCGTCAATTGGACTTCTTCAGTCAAACGTGTCTACGAGAAGCAATTTTTCCAGAACAGTGCAGAAAGCCGTGTTGAGGGTGAAACATGCGGCCTTCGGAACAATCGGGACATTCTCTTGTCTGCATAATGGGCCATCCGCGAACCAGTTAACCAATTGATCGTTTGATTATGAAGTGTACTCTGCAGATTCCACCCCCTTTTCTTTCTTTTTCTCCGGTTCCCATGTCTTTGTGCCCTTGGTCTTTGCCTTCAAGGTAGTCAGTAGATCTTATGATATTCCATCGTTGCTGCACGGAGACCTGAAGTCTTTCGGTTATCAGCGGCCACCTGCATGTTGCGACGAAACCACCACGATCTCTTACCAGCAACATAACTGACTGACTTGTTTATGCGCCAATTCTGTCACGGACTGAAAACCGCTCTGGGACCGGTAGACGGCCCAGCCAGTCTGTTTCCATTCGTTTTGCAGCTACAAACAGTGGATATTGGAGCGGGGTTTATGAGGAGGTAGTAGAACCGGCATAATGTTCGCATGGCAGCGCTATTTTAGGTCGATCGATCACCGTTTGCCATTATTCCATATAACCTCCGTAGCCAAAGTCACTTGCATTCTTGGACTAGAAAGCCACCTGACAGCATGATCCCCTGCCGCAGGAATCATGCACCATCCTAGACTGATCGATTTTCTGGCCATTGAGGTCGGCCTCCCCACCGAGACTGGGCATACTCGGATGGTAAAGTAGTAGTAGCACAACCGCCCTTGCTGGGAGTAATAGACGGGTCAAGTGACGATACATGTACGCATTGCCGTGGAAAGTAGTTCCAACCAATCTACGCCTTTCTATAAAGGCCTCGGAGGTGTCCTGCGTCCGAGCCTGGTGATGCCTACGGAGCTGCGGAAATGGATAGCCACAAAACGATTTGGCAATGCTGTTTTTAGGCAAAGACTTTTCAATGCCCGCACAAAATCATGATAGTACATACAAATTATGGAAAGAGACAAGTCGAGCATTTGGTACGTGGAATTAGCTGGTATCGAGAGCAATACATAAGGGGCTTGCCGCACGCTCTTCTGAGGCGTCGAATCGCCTCGCCGTCGCCGATGCTCGACAGTGGCATGCCACGCTAGAAGAGCCTTGAAGGTCAGAGAACCGGTTCGGCTTTGGTTTGTGCCATCAGTGGTCTTTGTCTGAAACCAAGCCACTGCCCTCCTCCGGCTTTTAGCTATCATCTGAAGTTAGATCCACAAGACATGCGTTGGTGTTCCTTTCCCAGCTTCCTAAGCACGTCAACAGCTAATCCATCATGCATAGTAAGAAGTGGTCGGAAAGGTATTGGGGGTCCTCGTTTCGTGGCCATAGACTGAGTTCTGACATTATGAAGCAGAAGCATGAATGGAACTGTCCTCTGAGAACCAAGAACTTCACCGCTTCTTCATTGTTCATATCCGTAACCGTAAAGTCGCACCGTGCCAGAAACCCGAGCCGTTGCTGTATAGGACAAGGCAGTTGATTGGAGTATGTGTTCAAGAGATACAGGCCCGTAGCTGTGATGAAGAGCTATGATAACATAGAGAGTGATCGTATGATCTCTCAAGTCATCACTCAGCTTTCGTCTGAGGCTTGCCAACGATGAAGTTGACATAGGCAGGCGGCTGGCCCTTCAAGCATGCGAGGCCGTCTTGAATTAACCCGTACGTGAGGCCTAATTTCAAACTGAACTTGGCGGTGCGAGCCATAGTGAACATATCATGTTGCGCTAGAGTGCAAGAAATGATTAGCGAATAAATTCAAGGAGCCTTCAGGGGCAGTAGTGACGGACCAAATAGGCTGTAAAGGCTTGAGAATGACAAGCCTGCGACAACTGAAGACAGAAAATCCCGCTGGCCGTTCCGGGCTTGATCCACGATATCCTCAAGTATGGTAAAGACCATCGCACCGCCGCCTAGCTTAGGTCCCATCCTAAATGCCTCTTTTGTACCTGCGATGATAGCGACATATCTGCGCGTCTTATGGTATTGCCACCATGCCATTGAAGTCGTGGGCTGCCGGTGTGCGTTCTCCGCGCGGAAACGATAGATCGAAGTGCTGTTGGCTTTGTAGAATCCGAGACAGAAGCCCATAGTGAAAGCTGAAGCACCTGTAATCAGCGCGCGTCTTCCAGTAGTCATTCCTAGTCTTTGAGTTGGATCATTTCTGAGAGGCTCTTCCGTCGTGACAACGGAGTCCAGGGACTCGGGCGCGTCCGATGGGTGCTGAACATCCATGCTGCGGGGTCGGCGAAAATATTCTTCAAGTTTGAACAAAACGACGAAGGCCTTGATTATGATTGAGAATGAAAGTGTTGCTTTTAATCCCACGTCGGGAGGTGATATCACTTTCTTTGAGAATGCATTGACGAGATGTGAATCAGTCCTGGAAGTGTCGGCCTCGACTTTCGACGGCTCGCTCGCCGAGCTCCGAACTCCAAAGGCTCCGCCGACCCTCCGAAGCTCTCTGAAAGAACGACCTTCGACGTAGACTGACTACAACGAACACATCATGGTAAGAGTGGCCTGCTCACACTTAAGCTTCAAAGGTATCATACTAATCTGATATTAAAATACAGTCTCAACCAGATCCCCTCAGTTGGACTCTCTTGTTCAAGAAGCACAGAACCACTGTCCTTCTAATGCTTCCTCCTTCCGAAACGGTCGCTGCTGCTAAAAGTGCGCTGCTCAAAGCCCTTCAAGCTCGCGAACTGAGAGACATAAATGGCGATGTCGTTCCAGCGGATGCCTCTGAGATTGAGCTTGGAGTCCCAGTGGACAAGAATGACCTAGAGAAAGGCTGGATAAAGCTTGAGGTTGAGGTTGCCGACTTCGATGTTGCTGATACGCCCAAACGAGGAACCGGCAAGAATGCAGCCGGCTCCTTGACCCTACTAGCTGCAGATATTAAGAATGGCCAGTCGCTTGCCTTCAGATTTCGGAAGCCTGCGACCGAGGAGCCCGAGAAGAGTGATGAGTTGGCGGATTTAGACCTGGAAGACCCCGGCTGGGATGTTGTCCTGCCTGCCTTTGAGGACGATGAAGAGGATCGAAATTGAGCGTGATTTTTCCAAAACGTCAGTAAAGGCCTACACAAAGATCGTCTATTGGTCGCATGCGGAACCCAGCATTGACATGCCAGTCATGATCAGAATGGATTACTGGCCACTTGTGAACCTAGAGTTCCTTTGATATTGGGCTAACGAATAACGACCTGAATATGCATCTACCCTCTCTGAGATGCGACACAACAAGTCAGATACGTTTTATGAATCCTTTGAACGACTCTGGCGCATGGCTCATTCTGATGGATAACGAAAGACCTGTGACGTTTCGTGGTAGGCTCATCTTAGGCCTGACATGTTCTCTTCTGATTTCATGACCACTCGTTTCATGCGGTACGTCATAATATTATTCGATCTGAAGCTGTAATTCCATGATGGGAGATGCTTTATGGGCTTCGTAGTAACTGTACTTTCGCTGGTCTCATCCCTCTTGCAGTATGCTGAGAGACCTACTTCAAGTTTGAGGCTCCAATGCGATGCTGTTATCAGTATACAGACGGAGATTGCGCTTGAAACCTCCATTGATCATGTAGATAGCCGTCACAAATCGTTTGCATGGAAGGTGGAGGAGCTGGCTTAATGGTGCGTGGTATTAGCTACTACCTGGACGTGCCTCGAACAGCTATCGGCAAGGATGTGCGAAGCCGCTCGAAGAGTCCGGCAAGGGCACGGCAGACGTACGTTATCCACACCGCACACGGTTGTCAGGAGCAACGGGGCGGTGGACAACACTCCAAATGTCAACAGCTTGGCTGAAGCTCGAACTAGTTAGTCTCAGCGTCACTCATTAAGGGAGAATCTCCGGGGCCTTCTGTGTCAATAGGTCCACAGTCAACATTCCTGTCTTCCACATCTCAGCGACTGGGTTTGTCGTCTTTTTCTCGGTATTCTCTCTTCATTTGCTTCGTGGACGGTACAGGGCGTCGCTCCCCTGGATAGCCGACCATCGCGTTGAATTGCCTAGAGGGACGTGACGCCTCTGTGGTGATACATCATTGACCGATTGTTCCTCTACCAATATGGCTGACGCTTCTTCCATCACTGTCGCGGTTCGGGTAAGACCATTTACCATCCGAGAAGCCGCGCAGCTCTCTAAATGCGAAGATGGCCCATTATTTCTCGGTGACGGGTCACTGGCGGCAGCACCAACACCCAAGCTTAACCAGAAAGGTCTTCGATCCATCATCAAGGTCATAGATGACCGTTGCCTGTGAGTGACATGGCATATTCTGCGTGATCGATGTGCATTTTTAACTGAGTTCGTTTGCAATTACATAGTGTGTTCGATCCCCCGGAAGACAACCCCATCCAGAAATTCTCGAAGAGCGTCGTACCACAAGGGAAACGTGTCAAGGATCAAACCTTCGCTTTCGACCGCATCTTCGATCAAAATGCCTCTCAGGGTGAGGTATATGAATCAACAACGCGGGGGCTCCTCGACAGTGTATTAGACGGGTACAACGCCACTGTTTTTGCTTACGGTGCAACGGGCTGTGGAAAGACTCATACGATTACTGGAACAGCCCAGCAACCGGGTATTATCTTCATGACAATGCAGGAGCTTTTTGAACGTATCGATGAACGATCTGACGAAAAGGCGACCGAGATCTCACTCTCTTATCTCGAGATCTATAATGAGACAATTCGAGATTTGCTTGTGCCTGGAGGGAGCAAGGGAGGTTTGATGCTTCGGGAGGATTCCAACCATTCGGTTTCTGTGGCTGGCTTGTCAAGCCATCATCCGCAGAACGTCCAGCAAGTGATGGATATGATCATGAGGGGCAATGAATGCCGTACCATGTCACCGACGGAGGCTAATGCTACGTCTTCGCGCTCCCATGCGGTTCTCCAAATCAACATTGCACAAAAGGATCGGAATGCGGATGTGAACGAGCCCCATACAATGGCCACTTTGAGCATCATCGATCTTGCCGGCAGCGAGCGTGCTAGTGCCACCAAAAACAGAGGAGAACGACTGTTCGAGGGCGCAAATATCAACAAATCCCTCCTTGCGCTTGGGAGCTGCATCAACGCACTCTGCGATCCCCGAAAGCGAAACCATATTCCCTACCGAAACTCAAAATTGACTCGCCTCTTAAAATTCGCGCTGGGCGGCAATTGCAAGACAGTGATGATTGTTTGTGTCAGCCCATCAAGCCAACATTTCGACGAAACTCAAAACACATTACGCTATGCTAATAGAGCAAAGAACATCCAAACAAAGGTGACGCGGAACGTTTTCAATGTTAACCGCCACGTCAAGGACTTCTTGGTAAAGATCGATGAACAAATGGCCATGATTAATGAATTGAAGGCACAGCAGAAGAACTATGAGAAGCTTGCCTTCGCCAAGTTTAAGAAACAGACAGAGAAGAAGGATGCAGTCATGCGAGAGGGCATTGCTCGTATTCGAAATGCTTACGAACACTCACTGCCAGAAAGGCAGGAAAGGACCAACAATATGATCAAATTGAGGCAGATTAGCCGTCGGATAGGACTGCTGTCGTCTTGGATTGCTGCATTTGATCATGTCTGCGCCTCTTCTGATTCTGATCAATCACTATGCAACCTCCAAGCCATTCGCAAAACAGCACAAGGAATTCTCCTCGAATTGGAGAGTAGCAGGCAACACTACCATCAGCGATTAGCAAAGTCTACGTGGGACCGCATCCTCGTGAGCGCTGTTGAACATGCCGTTCGTCAGCTGCAGGAGTTCAATTTGAACGATAACAACGACATCGACAACATTCATCGCGAAGCAGAGCTATTGCGTGCGAACACGGAGCGCGAGGCTCTCTCGGCAGTCGCCGACCAGGACAAAGCTGGAGACGCAGCCACCGTGCAAGTGCTGCTCCAGGCCCAATTCGAGACTATCTCCGAGATTGAGAACATTATGGAGATGAGTGAGGAAGAGGCTGTTGAGACAGGAAGGAAGATCCTGGCAAAGATGCTTAGCTCCTGCTCTACCGTGACATCTAGCCTGGTCAAGCCTGACGGTAGTGTTCCATCCCTCTTGCCAGCCAGTCCCATTAAGCGCACAATGGGCTCTCCTAAGCAGAAGAAGAGGGTTAGCTTAGCCGCCGCGGCGCCCATCGGTCGGATCTCACATGCGCCAGTGATCTTGACTCCAGCAGCACCCCCCTCTCCTACAAAGGGGTCTCCAAGACGCCGCAAGCTGAATGTGGGAAGGAAGAGTGTCAGCTTTTCGCCCAAGAAGGTCCAGCCGAAGCCGGTTAAGAGAAGCGTGCGGTGGAGGGACGACGAAGAAGATGGTGCATTGACCGAGGTTCAGAAGACTCCTCAGAAGCCGGGTTTGGCACCAGTACCAGAAGCCAGCCCCGGCGATCCTCCTTTGCCTCGGGCATCTCCTATCCCACGAGGGATTCCAGTGCCTACACGCAACTTCAGCCCATCAAGTGGCTCGTCTCCCATCTCAGCTGTACCAGAACCCACATTGAACATACAAAAGAACAACAACCGGTTCAAAACTGGGTTTCTGTCGAAAAAGCCTGGTAGTTCGCCCATGGGGCCCCCTCCCACTTCAACTCTTCCTCTTTCCGAAAATGAAAACTCGCCTCTTCGCGATATTGACAACAGTAGCTTTTTGAACCGTTCGTCAGTCGAGCGCCCGTCGAGAATTGCGGTTCGAACGCCAAGTGGAAGCTACTCCGGCAGTCCTGCATCAGAGTCTAAGAGTGCCACAAGCTGGAAGGCAAGCAAAGATGATGCTATCAAGATTACCTCCGCAATGAGGCGCATCTCCGGGGGCTCGTTCGGGATTGGACCCTCGGCTAACGCACTCCGCGTTCACCGTCGCCGGAGCCCGACAGCTGTGACATACGGCAGTTCCCCAACGGAGAACACCATGTTCACGGCCTCCCAGGCAAGACGCATGGTCAAGAGCGAGAAAGAGGAGGCCAAACCTCGCGTGCTGAGCCCGCGTGCTCTACCCATCATGAAGAACACCCAACGACGAAGCACCTTGGGTGGAGACATTCGCCCACGGGATATCAGTCTTACCAGTCGTGATGCTATAAGACTCAGCATGGTGGCAGCCCCTTCTCTGGAGAGGCCTTCAGAGACTCTCTACTCCAATAATGGGTTTGGTATGAGGTAGATGATCACATATGAAATTGTTAAGTGTCATTGCATTGGGTTGCTGGTACGGTGTTTCGGAATAGATACCATTTGCTTTCTTTCTATCTTTTGAAATTGAGACCGAACGAGCCGCGATTCGGTACAAAATATTATTACACAACCTTTTTTTCGACTGGAGGGATTCTGGATTTCATCCCGGGCTTGGAAAGACAAATTGTCGGCACATCCTCTATTTCATTGTTCATGATTTTATTGCTTCGTTTGTTTACCCTCCAACATCCTATTCGCGCGGGATCTGTACAGTAACAGCTTGTTGCAAGTCTGGGAACTTGTTTTGCGGCTGCATGGGGCCGTTGACTGAACCCACTACTACGGATGACGATAATGATACTCAAATAGAGCCAGAACCCGTACTACGCTATAGACAGTACAATCTGATCGTTTCTGATCGGTTACTGTGTAGTTGTACCCCGGTGGCCACTAATCTTATGTCATGCGCGGAATGACGCCACCAGAATTGGAGTACAAATGACAAATTCATAATGGCAAATTCCCGAGCCCTGAGAGAGCTATCATTATATTGTACACAGCTACAATTGAATTGCCTTGAACCTCTCATTACCTCAACTGCGCCTGATATTCTTGCGACTAGATCCAGTCTGTCCTCATTAATTGACAGAAATCTCCGCTTTGCAAACGCGATTTGTCAGGCGCCCCTCTCCGGCGGAAACCACGGCGGAAACCAGAACCTCAAGGTGGAGCAAGAAGCGCAAACGCATAAATAATCATTGATGGCCTTTGCGGCGCCCGCTTTTGGCTCGCCTCTTTTCTCTCGGATTGCCCGTCATTTTTCGACTACATCGCCTTTTCTGGCTCTGAGCACACCTTCCACTTTGCGCAACATGTCGACCAACACGCAGACGGCCACGGTGGCTGCCGGTTGTTTCTGGGGTGTGGAGCACCTCTTCCGCAAACACTTCGGCAATGGAAAAGGTCTCTTGGAAGCCAAGGTCGGCTACTCCGGTGGACACAGCGCGTCCCCCTCTTATCGTGCTGTGTGCACGGGTGAGACTGGTCGTAAGTGAAACCTCTTGAGCAGACTGGTTAGGGTCGGGAGGGGGCTATCGAATTGCGTATGGGAAACTGAACTTGTGTTTGTGAATGCCGATAGACGCCGAGGCCCTGCAGATAACGTTCGATCCATCGATTGTCAGCTACCGCTCCCTTCTAGAATTCTTCTACCGCATGCACGACCCCACCACTCTAAATCGCCAGGGCGGCGACATTGGCACACAATACCGCAGCGCGATCTTCACGCACGGCGAGGAACAGGATAAGATTGCGCGGGAGGTGACGGACAAGGTTTCCCAGGAATGGTATAAGCAGCCGGTGTCGACCGCAATCGTGGCCGCAGGCCAGTGGTGGGATGCTGAAGAGTACCATCAGCTGTATTTGACCAAGAACCCTGCTGGTTATGAATGCCCTGCTCAGTATGTGCCATTTATCCCTCATATTGTTTTGAGAATGCGTTTGCTAACGGTCTTTTTCCTCTGCCAGCTTCGTGCGGTCGTTCCCTCCACTTTCTGCGTGAGTGGCGTATAAGATTTAAGATATGAGATATGTTGTCATGCCCAGGTGTATAAGAAAGTCCTGTCAGCTAAGCTGCATTCAATGAAAAAGGAAATTGTGGTTCGTGGATACATTGGGAAGGAGGAGAGACTCTTTTCTAGCTGCCCTCTGTAGATTCTTTTTGGGGTTGGTGCTGATATGCTCAACAAGTAGGATCATATGTGCTAGCTACCATTTTCCAGTGCTGGCTGAGGACTCAGACGCTTGAGATGTATTCAGTCGAGTCTTTTTGTTAGGATGACATAACCATCCTGAGTTCAAGGCTGCGGAGGGCAGTGCTTGCCCAGTATGTCTCAAATAGCAGTATCTACCAGGCCAGATCCTAAAAGAAGACTTCTAATGCTTCGTCTGTGGTTTGCTTCATTCACTACTATGCAGGCCAGGCCTGCTTCAGAATACATTGAGCTTGGGTTTTGTGTACCCACGCTATATCAAAATGATCTTTGGTTGCACTTAACGGACGTTCAATTTTGTCAAGAGGCCTAGTTCGACCAGAAGGAGCTCCGTCTTGTCCAAGAGGCACAGCGGCAGAAATTAGTGAAGAGTGAATATCCCTCGAGTTGTCCATCACTCACTGAGCGCAATCTGCCTCCAGAGTGACAGGAAATCTGACTGCCGGTCACTCATTTATACGCCTTCCCCCCTCTTTTCTCTTCTCCTCCTGCTCTTCCTCTTCTTCATTCTCACCCTCCTCCTCCTCCTCCTCCTCCTCCTCTTCTTCTTCTCTCCACCCTCTTCCCATCCTCATCTCACCTCCACCCTTCTCCTCCCTTGTTTTGAATACCTTCCTCATCTCTAACCTCCCACTACCTTCATCGTCGTCCGTGACGTGTTTGCTTTCCTGTTCGTTATTATTCTTGGTAAGGCACACCTGCCTCGACTGTCAGTTTCTCCAGAGGTAGCCCGTGTATATCCCACCAGTTCTTTCACACCCAACTTCCATTCAAGTTCTCTTGTTGGGTGTCCTGAACTCTCTCCGTTCTGGAGCGTGGACTGGACTTACGGTCCATCTCTGTCTTCGGATTTTCGGCTCCTTATCGCTATACGTCGACGCCTTCGTCGTCTTGGATACCCTCAGAAAATACCACCGTATTTCTTATCTGAGGGTTAAACAAGCTGAGACTATTTGAGTAGAGTCTCAAGCCGACTACCAAAGGTATGCCATGCCATGCTCGCGTGCCCGAAACATTTTGCTGCTCATGGGAGCTAAACATGCATGGGTTTCGACATTAGGATACTTCTCCTGCTCATATACTTCTATGCACCGCGTCTGTTAGCGTAACTCAATTGAACACGTGCGGTTGCTCTTTAGCCAAAATGTCGTACGCTGTTAACTCAGTTGATGCTGCGATGGCTGAGGCGCTGAGACACCTGAGCCAGGTATCTACCTATGTATGTGTCTCTGTATTACGAATATCGCATGTGGTTTAAGTCACACTAACCTTGTCAGTTTCGTGATCGCCAAAATAACCCTGACATCGCCAACGAAATTGGAAGGCTGAGCACCATGATCGTCATGAAGTTCTCTGAAGGCGTCGTGAATGTCCCAGCCACAGACTATCTGCTGGCACCACAGGCAAGAAGGCTTACCATCATTGACTCACAGCTGCAGCAATGCTGACACGTCCATAGAGTGGTGGTCATAACCATGGCACTCTTGAAATTTACAATGGTGGCAATTCAGCCCAGCACACATCGGCCCCATCTTCACTCAACGAGACTTTGCAAGAGAACCAGCGCAATCTTATCTTGCAGCAGACTTCGTGTCATGAGAGACAGGCCCCATTGGCTGGAAACTGGGCTCGTGTTGTTGGCGCACTGCCAGAGTCTTCCACCCAGGCTCAGGCTCAGGCTCAGACTCAAGGGCTTGCGCACTATATCTCACAAATCTCCTTGGCTCCAAGCTCGCTTTCCAGACAAAGCCTGAATAGTGACGAAGAAATCGAGTGCCACGATGTAGCCAGTGTCGGACTTCCGGTCAATCTGCCGCTGGTGCCATGCCAAAGTGAGGCCAAGGCTGGAGTAATCCGTATTCATGGCAAAATTGCGAGAGACCAACATACCCAGTATATCACCACTCGCATCCACGAGGGTGCGCTGCTGGAAATCCGTGTCGAGGCCGACGATAGAACCCGTGTGACTTTCCAACTTGCAAGCGCGGCTCTTGAGTTCATGAAATCCAACCATGAAATGGTCAAGTTGCTGGGTTATGGTCGTTTCGGCCACGGTTACCACGTCGAGCTGGCCGAGATTGTGGACTGGAATGACGACCTCCGTCGCATGAATCAGCCGATCCGTGAGCGACGCCGCCTCTCTTTCGCCAGAAAGAGACTTTTTGCTGAGGGGATGACCCCTGAGAAGTGGAAGCATGACGTTCGCTCGGTGGCAGGACCTGGCGCTATCGACTTTCTTTGGGTCTTCAATTCTGGCAATGGTGAGTTTACCAGCTTTCATATACTGTCCGTCGCTGCATAACCACATTCGCTGATCTGATTCAGCTACTGCTGTGTTCAACAGCACCAGCATCGCTCGTCGTGTGCTGGAGGCATTCGAGACTTGGAAAAACGCTCGCACTGTCTACAGTGGTGTCTCGGTCACCTACTCCTCTGATCCCTGCGAGAAGGAGCTCGCCTTAGTTCGCGAGAGCCGTGCCAATATGGGCAGAGGCTATGTGAGGCGGACCATCCGCTGAATGAATTGAACAATCTAAGTGATGATTGACCCTGAAGGACAACCAACATTATCTCAATGTTCTTGATTGGAAACATTTTACCGGTGGAGAGATCTTAGGATAAAAACGAGAAAAGTCTAAAAAAGCATGAAAAGTGAAACAAGCAAAAAAAAGAAACAAAAGAAACAACCAGAGTGACAGTGCAGAACAGGGGCCTAAATTGTTTGCTAGTAGTTGGAAGTCCTGTACGAAATGTTCGTCTCGATGCTGGAAGAACGTGGCCGCCTAGTGCGCACGCACGATCGATCCGTCCGGCTTACAATTCCAGGACGCTGACGAGCGCACGGGCAGTGGTGAGAATATTCCTTTTTTCTTGCAGGAGTGTCGAACCATTGCATGTTGGGTCCTTTGTTCCTGGATTTGTTGCTCATGCCGCATCGTTTTTAAAGTTACATTTACGCCTGTCATGGTACAATATCAATTCATGGGTGTTACTGCCTCAAGGTATGAAACATAACATAGCAGAATTGAATTGGACCGTCTTCCGTAGCAGATCAGCGCTAGGTTGATAGCAGCGGTCTCATGATGTATAAGTAGGTCCGGTGTTAACCTTGCCCACCCTATTGGCCGAGGCAGTCGAGTCATGGTCTCATGTCGAAGCAGGCTCACCATTGGAATCCTTCCTTGCCCTGAATTCCTCTGCTGCGCTCATCTACATATATGCACATAGTCGTGACTTTGTTGATCAACGAAGTAGCCCAAGCGGATCCCATCCCTCTGATGTGATTCCGACTACAGGACGGAGAATTCCCGGTTCTCTACCGTAATCGACGCCAAAAAGTCCCTCCCATTGGAAAATTCCAATACTCTCCCTAGCTATTTACAAGCATCCAATTCTTTCCTCACAATCATGAATTCGTGGTGATTCTGATTCTGGCCCTGAAGCCTGGCATGGTATCCTGCACCTTAGTAGTAATTGATGTACCGGCGATCCTACATGTGCAGGGAACCCATGTAGTATTGATCAACAAGAATCTTGCCGTAGCGGGTGGCTTTCGTCTGACAGAAGAGGGCAGAGAAGCACGGATCGACAAGTTACTCGATATTTTGATAATCCTTTTGTCTCTCCTTTCATGTATGGATGCACACCACTGCGGCCCCCTTGCTTTGTGATGTGCTTAGTATTATCAACCTGGACGGGGTAGTACGTGATTGTGATTTTGCGGTGGGATTAGATGTAGTTAGTAGTTGTGAATGTGTGGGTTGGGATTGTTTGGAGAGTGGCAGAGGTATATATGTGAGTTTACCGGGCTGAAGAAGTTATGACTGTGTTGGTTTTTGGGGCTGGAAGTGGTTGTAGAGGTAACTTAGTAGAGAGAGGAGTGGGGGATTTGGTTCATCTTCAATGTGCGGAGGATGTTTTGTTATGTGTTGTTTATTGGGTTTGTCTGCATTGAACATGGTTCATAAAGTAAAAGTATCAGTACTCTGTCCAGATCTTGAGTTTCGGTACCTTTCAATATGAGACAGATCTCACGGGCTAACCAAGATTGTCGATTGAGTGGTAGTGGTACGTAGTAGACAGATGGACCTTCCCATTCAACCGAAATGCCGCCCGCGGGCCTGAACAAAGAACTTCTGTTCCAGGAATGGTAGTAGGTCCCCGCTATTCAGAAAGGGGGATCGCACGCGAGATCGAGATGTTAAGCAGTAGGTACCTCCGTTATGAACACACTATACAAATAATAAATACAAGAACAAACCCCGGTTTCTTTCCCCCTGAACTAAAACAATCCTAGCAAGGGAAATTGTCATCATCTAGGTATCTTCTTCAATTCGCCAGAATTATGCCAAGGGCTAAAGAGAGGCAGTGAACAACCACTATCTGTGACTAGAGAATACCTAGTGCTCTTAACCCCTGCATTTAGTGCATCTAATCTGCAATGCAAAGCATTTTTGCGAGCCAGAAAAAAATAGGGGGACCCTGATTCAGCCCTGCAATTGGTGGTTGTGTTTGGTGAAAGTCTTGGGGAATTAGCAAATAAGGTTCAGTAGATGGATCATGGATGCATTGGATGCTGCTTCGGTGGGTTCGAGGTTGGCCGAGGTTTGGTTGTGAACATGCGCTCGGAAAGAAGAGTGGGAGTGTCTACCGTAGTTCCTGTGTACCGGTATGGTACGGAGTACAGTACTAATAAAGTCCCTGGTTTTAAGGGTCCTGGACGCGTCTTATCATGAAGAATTAGTTGGGGAGGTTCGAGATTTTTTCGAGAAGTATTCCTCAATTTGTTGAGAATACGGAATATTTCACATGCAGATATGCCGGTGAATCGTGGATTATAAGTTAGATATCAGTCATGCTGCCATCAATTGATTGGTGATTAATTGCTTTGGCTTGGAGTGGTTTTGGATAGATGGGATGCAGTAATGAACGGGAGGAGACAAAGAAAAAAGCCGTTGGGTTTGAGAACACGGAACCATGTGACTTGCTAGGGCTAGTTGCATGGGATGTTTTGTTCCAGAACTCTGCATTACTGTCTTTTCCTCATGCAAGAGATTGATGAACCCAAAAGTACGGATTAAAATGCGAGTATTCGTTGCTCACTCCTTGTGTCGATTCATTGTAGTCGCAACGTTGTCCGTCTGTCTACAAGACACATTCCATGGCTGACGGGGCGACAGACGAGGGATCCTAAAAATAATCCTTCCTCAACAACAAAGACCAAGAACCGTGGAAAGGGCTGGAAGAAGTGATAATGGTCATGTCATGGGGTTGTCCTTCCCAGTTGTTCTGGCCGAAAACGAAGAACCCACTTTGGTGGGATTTTCTTGACTGGGAATGATTATGACGGGGTCGATAGTCAACTAAACTTCGAATGACGAAGGATGGATGTTGACTGTTATCATTGTCCCGTGAGAAAGGGTTTTTGTTTCTTTACCCCTTACTAGTTACATAGAGATAAGGGACGGGCGGAGCAAGCGGCAAGGTCGTCGATCGGGGACAGACCCCCGGGGTCCAAGGGACTGAGGCAATCGGAATGTGCGCTTGGATTCAACACCACCGTCGGCGTCGAATCCACACAAATCCGGGACCCAGTCATCTCTTTTCGATGAGGTTTTTGACCTACAGATCCAAGACAATTGCAATCTGGACGAACAGCCGAGGCCACTATAGCTATAAGGCATGGAAATGATGTCAGGCCGTTGGCGACGAACCCTGCGAAATGTCGCAGACGCTGGTCTCTCCTAAAGCTCCGGGCGGATGTCAGGTGAGGATGGAGGGGCGAAACGAGTACTCCGGGCTCCGTAGTGTCCGAGAGCAGGGCTCAGTGCGTGGGTACCTAAACAGCAGCTGGCTTCCATCCAGGTCTCCTCCGTAAGATATTGGTTGTGGGCGTTCGCAACCATTGAAGGTTAGACTTGGACCCGGATGGGAGGTTCTCCATTTCGGTTCATCGTGGCTCAATTCGGGGAGAGCAATTCTCTTGCCGAGGAGAAGGTCAACAACGGATGCGTCTTATTTTAGTTTTGCATGAGTGACAGTTCAAGACGAGGGAGGCAAAAGCGACCCGATCAATGAATGGGGGATGGAGGCCAGTCGAGGAGGACGAGGAGGATGTGGTGGTGGAGATAAGGGAGGGGACAGTTTCCAAAACAAGATTAGTGGCCCAATATCCGACCGAAAGAGCGCGAGGGTCCTGGGGAAAGTTCCCGACTATAGTTAGTACGGAGTACTTAGTAGTTACTTGGTAGTGTACTCCGGCCAGTATGGGTATTACAAGACCATTAAAAGAAGTTGTGTACTGCATTCGCACCTCGTGGCCCAGTCAACCACTGGTTACTCATTCACCTTGACATAGCACGCTTTGAATGGGTTCATGCTGCCGTCACTTCAACCCCTTCGGGAGGATCAGTCATTCATCCATTCCTCAAAGACACCCCAGGGGTTACCCGGGGAATCACTACTCAGGGAACTGAACTACGTACATACTACTTGTATGGGAGGACTTTACCAAGGTTCTTTGACCAGTTTACCCACCAACTAGCTCGGCAACTAGTGTGGACCATGCAGTGATAAACTAGTAAGCAGTGGTCACTGGTAAGTTAAGCCAGTGGTAGTTAATGCATCCAGCAGTGCCTTCCTTCCCTACCTTTCCTTCCCTTTCACGTATATATGATCGGTTTCTCCCTCTTGCCCCCATTTGGTCGAAATCCTCATTCCCTCGTGGTACAGTCGGTCTTCGCGTTCTCTCCTCGCCTTTCAACTTCGTCCCGTTCCTCTTTCCTTCTCTCGCTTTCGTTTCCCTCCCTCCCTCTCCCTCTCTCTCTCTCTCTCTTTCTCTTTCCATTCATTCACTCGCTTCCGACAATTACTACTACGGCTGCTATTATAACTCATTCCTGACTTATTATATACTCGTCCATTGGCGCATTCGCTGGTTGGTTTATAATTCTACTGTATTATTAGACGGAACTGTGGGAGTTTTCGGTAAGTCAGTTCTAGTCTTGATTCCCAGTGGTTCAGAAACCCGCTGTGCATCAGACGATATGAAGACATGTGCTTCCCATCCCCGGGCACAACAGGTTGGCTTAGTACTAATAATTTTACTTGCCCTTTGCGCGCCCTCAGATCTTCAGTAGTTCTCAACTCCGATTCTTCTTTCACTCTCCATTCGACTTGATCTAAACCACGAGGCTTCCATTTGATCTCGCGTAACAAGGATAGTCGCCACGATATCATGCACATCGCATCATCCCTATTGTTGGCCTCATTGGCCGCCACATCCGCCCTCGCTTCCGCTCCCACATGCAGTACCAGCTCGCAATGTCCAGAGGAGTATCCCTGCTGTTCGCGTAAGTGCGCTTGTTTCCCAATCAGATCTTCACGACTCATTGCTGAGTATCTTCATTAGAGTATGGTGAATGTGGTACCGGCGCTTACTGTCTGGGTGGATGCGATCCGCTCTCGTCTTACTCCCTCGACTCTTGTGTTTCCGAGCCCGTGTGTCAGAGTAGAACCTATACATGGGATAACTTGGACAAGGCCGCCCTGAACACCAAGTATTTAGGAAACTCTTCCGAAGCCGACTGGGTCTACAGCGGTTACCCTAAGATTGAGGATGGCAACCTTCTGTTGACCATGCCCAAGAACACCGTGGGCAGTCTGTTTGCCAACAATCACTACGTTTGGTATGGAAAGATCTCCGGCAAGGTCAAGAGCAGCCGTGGCAAAGGTGTTGTCACTGCCTTCATCCTGTTGTCGGATGTAAAGGACGAGATTGATTTCGAGTTTGTCGGTTCCGATCTGGCGAATGTCCAGACCAACTACTACTGGCAGGGTGTTTTGGACTGTAAGTGGATTCCCAAGGCTTGACACGATTGCGAGGCTGACGCGCATTACCCAGACAACAATGGAGGAAAATCGGCTGTTAATGGCAGCGATACCTTTGACGATTGGCATGAGTACGAGATTGACTGGACTGAGGACGCTATCACCTGGTCTGTGGACGGCCAGGTCACCCGCACCTTGACGAAGGAGTCCACCTACAATGCAACCTCGAAGACTTACAAATACCCCCAGACACCTTCCAGAATGCAGCTGTCATTGTGGCCTGCAGGCCAGGCCAGCAATGCAGAGGGTACAATCCAGTGGGCTGGTGGTGAAATCGACTGGGACAGCGAGGATATCAAGGATAAAGGATACTACTACGCCACCTTCTCGGACATTACTGTTGAATGCTATGACGCCCCGAACGGCACCGTCTCGACCGGTGACAAGTCCTACGCTTTCGTCAACGACGAAGGACTTGAGAGCTCAGTCGTGATCACCGGTAACAGCACCGTTCTTGCCTCTTTTGGCGCCACAGGTCTTGATATGGATCTGGGTAGCAGCAGCTCTACCAACACCACGGGCGACAACAGCACGGTCCCCGAAAACCGCGGCGGCTCGGGCAATGAGCCTGGAGCCACCAGCTCCAGCACTACTGGCTCCAGCTCCGGCACAAGCAGTGGTAGCTCAAGCGATTCGACGGGTTTCAGCCAGGGTACTTCAACCGACACCAGCTCCAACGACGCCGCATCTCCTAGTGAGCGTGTTGTGAAAGGCTCCTTCTTTGCCGCATTGGTGGCAATCGTCGTGTCGGTCACGCTATAAGCAGAGTCAACAACCTCCGTTTTTTCCCTTCTTGAACATTCTTATTCATGTATCTGCTTGACTCTTACCTGGCCCGAAATACTGTCACTTCTTTACGACTTCAGCGTACCATTTTTACTTCTTGATGTTCTATACCTGGCGTTATCATCGCCCTTATCTGTTTTGACCCTTACTACTTATTACCTTTTCCCAGTGGATGTCTTGATGTTTTTTAATGATCGCGCATCGGAGGTTGCGTCCCTGTTTTGATGTCATGAAAATGGCTTTTGAAGTCCTTGAGTGAACCCTTTTCTGTTTCAGTCTTGGTGTGTGCATGCTGGTTGGATGCTTTTATGTGCTATGCCGTAGATCAGGACTCTCAGGTCTATAATTCACACCTTTCTCAGCGGATTTTCGGAGAATACAGCGAGTAGATCTGAAATACGATGCACTCACTGTCTTGCGCATGGTGTGTATCGCCGATCCTTGTGTGTCACATGAAAGGACTATGTAGAGTACACGGAGATAATCACACAGCGATGAGTTGGTCGCCCGCACTACCTCTCCCCCCTCACCCTGGGCCTTCCATGCCATTGTCTCAAGCCGGAAAATAACCAGCTATTAGCTACCTAGCCCTCCCGTCTGTCTATGCAACCCACCCCATCCCTTTCCCCTCCCTCTATACCTACATTGAAGTATACATACCGTACGTCCAAGAGACAATAAACCCCCCCTCACCCAGCCAGCCCCATTCTAAATACACCTCTGCCACGCAGGCCCTGCATATTCAATTCTACTAGAGTCGATAGGTAGGCTACCCTGTATCGGTAATTGTATATTTATCGCCTGGCCACCAAGAAGCACACATGCACCTTCTCGAAACGAAAAAAGGCGTTTTGCGCTTGGAAGGGGGACAGTTAATATGTGTAGTCTTTAGTCACGAGATAGATTTCATATGGCTGGACTGCTTTACTTGAAATTCAGAATGGAGTAAATTTCAATAAGCCGCGATGGCCAATATAAACTCGAAAGTAGAACGAAAGAGATAGGCGGCTGAAAGAGCTAAAATCCACCAACGGTAGGTTTTGACATGGGCTTATTATGATCACGTATAAGAATTCCCTAGATGCTTGGAAGTAGCGTGTTGCTATGCGTCCTAGCCAGTGTAATAAGCCACTATGTACAAGATTTACCTAGCTCTGGACTGAAGCGATTGTCCCGGAACGAATGTGGTCAAGACCCCCCCTTCCCCCCGGACGCCAGAATAACCATGCAAGTAGTCATGATATAACGGTTGAAGTAAGGATGAGTATACATTGGCCATGTCAGCCGACTATTACTCTAGTGGAGTCCACCGCAGTTGCAGCCACTCTCTGACAGCGAGCGCTTGAACTCGCCATGGTAGGTGTCGATCCCCTCAGTACGGACATCCGCGCCGAGGGGATCACCCAGCCAATCGAACGATGATGTAGGTACCTGGTCCTCCGACGAGGCCGCGGACCAATATTCGGAAGCTTGAAGCTTGTCGGTGACGGGCTTCAGATCAAGATCGAGATATTTGGTCAAGAACGATCCAACATCAATGTTCTCGTTGTTTCCCAGAAGAGGCCACGCATCCTTCGTAGAGGACGCATAGATGTTCACATCGACAGCTACACAGTGTTAGTATACCTAAGAACCATAAGACAAGTTGGAAGCATACCAGAATGCCCGTGGGTGGCCCACCCAATTTGGGCTCTTCGGCTCACGATATCTGCGAACACATATTGGGGAGCGATCGGCGATTCTGGATCTAGGACAGCCCAGACCTCCTCCTCAGTAGCGTCGGTGATGCCGAGATCCTTCTCCAGCAACTTCCGCGCGAACTTCTTCTGCGCAGATACGTCGCTTTCCTTGGAGATGTAGTCCTGCAGCTTCTTGTTGACATACTCCGACGAGTGACTAGCGTTAGCTAGCACCCCGGGAAGCCACTTGTATTCCGGGTAAGATGCATGGAGCTGCCTTGCAGCAGCCAAACCGCCAGTCTCGTGGTCGGACGTGCTCACTACCACTCCGGGGGTAGAGTCTTTCTCAAGGAAGTCCAAGACGGCCGCAAACGCTTTGTCGTAAGCCAATACCTCGTTGACTTGAGCAGCGGGATCGTTTCCATGACCAGCATGGTCGATACGGGAGCCCTCAATCATCAAGAAAAATCCCTTGTCGCTGTCAGCAGTAGCCTCGCTAAGAGCCTTGAGCGCGGTGCGGGCCATCTCCTCCAAAGATGGGTACACATCATTCTGGCTGCGACGGTCAATCTCGAAGGGAATGTCTTTCTCAGCAAACAGACCCAACAAAGGCAACTTGACGTCTGCGCCCCCGTTTAGAGAATCGAACCCCTGCCGGTCATTCAAGTAGTGGAACCCATTCGTCTGCGCCAACTCAATAAGGTCACGATCGTCGGCCCGACAGCTTCCTTCGGTTGTGTTAGGCAGGAAGTGGCACCGGCCGCCGCCCATAATCAGATCTACCACGCGTCCAAGAGGATGTTCACCAATCTCCTGCTCCGCGATCCGATCTTCATACTGTCGAAGGTTAACGTGGGAAGCGAAGCAGGCTGGTGTCGCATCGGTAATACGGGTGGTCACCACCAGACCTGTTTTGTAGCCGGCGAGAGCAGCAGCCTCGAGAACTGTACCACAGGGAGAGTGGTCAGGGAGGACGGAAATGGCACCGTTGTAGCTCTTGAAGCCACAAGAGAACGCAGTGGCCCCGGCAGCGGAGTCAGTCACGAGGCTGGAGCTCGACCGCGTCCTCGAGGTGCCGATAATGTGTCGGTCCAGAACAAGAATATCATCAATCGGAAGCCCTTCTGTGTACTGCTTGTAGTTTCTGGTCATGGTGAGACTTGCCGGACCCATGCCGTCGGACACCATGAAGATTAGATTGCGCTTGCCGGTCGGCTTTCCCCCGGGGCCCCATGAATGCTTCGAGTCATCATTGACTCGGCCCACTTCGTGCTGATAGACGACAGACAGAACAATGACGGCGACTGTTGCTAGCAAGGCCCAGGTGAAGAGACCGACATCTTTCCAGAATGCCCAACTACGGCTTTGGGTGCGGTTGGTGCGTTGTCCAGTGAGCAGAGCATCCTCTTCCTCGGCGTCGCGGATGGACGAGCGATCGGAGGACGGGTGCGAGGCCAGGAGTGGCTCTTGTCGGGCCATATTCCTGTGCTGTTGCCTCTTTGAGATAATATACAGCTATTTCAATATGCAGTAGTGACAGAAAGTCCAGAATTTGTCAAAAAAGAGAAAAAGAAAGGCAGCAAAGAAGAGAAGAAGAGATGAATCAAAGCGAAGTCGGAGCTGCAGGAGCACCTGAGCTCAGCTGATAAGCAATCACGGGGTGACCCTGACTTGCCGTTTTGAGAATAGCTTGGTACGGGGGATCGACGTCACCGCCTCACGTTTGAGGGATTAGGTAAGTCTCAAAAGCTCAGTTTTGCGTAGTATACAGAGTATAGAGTACATCAATGAAACGAGTCCTAGGTGGAGATGACGCAGTCTCTATCTTGAAAATTGCCTAGTGTTAACCTCGTAACCCTTGTGCTAAGGGTACTCCTGCATTGTAAACACAGCCACCAACATCTGCACCAGACCTCCGAATGTCCCAAACCCATCCGCCAAGAACACCTCACCTCAGAACGTGATAGCGAGTGCAGCGAATCTACCGTCTGATGTTACCCTTCCACCCGATCGGGATCATAGCCGCAGCGATCTCAGTCACGCCTCTCTCAGTAGCAAGTAGGTTGAACTGAGCAGCAGCATTCCGAGTGTCGGACACTTCAACCCGCACGCCCAAGGAGTTGATATGCTTCCGTGTCTCCGGCGACAGAGGGAAAACATGCTCACCCATACCGAGAATCAGTAGATCTAAGGCGAGCCAAGAATATTAGCGAAACGATGCAATCCAGCCGCTCTTCCAGCATATTGAAGTCGAAGGCGCGACTTACCAGGACGAGGCCAGACCAGGCTCAAAACACCCCAGACCTGTTCATCAAGCTCGAATTGCCCCTTCTTATTGATCATACCAGCGCGACCACCAGGGCCGGCCTGCCACGGACGCCACGGAAACGCCTCTCCACCAATGAGCATCACGCCGTCGCCACCGGTGATTTTGACTCCGTTGTTCAGGTGAAAGCCAGTGTCAAGAGTGGCATCAATAGAGGTTGTCGGCACAGGGATATTGCCGAGTACATTGAGGGCGGCGAAGTCCGTCTGCGTGTCCTCCTTCGACTCAGGGCCGCGGTCGTGACTCGAAGGCTTTGCGCTGTGGGCACGAGGAATCATCCGGGAAGGGCGAGCATTGTTGCTGCTGTAACGCTGGGATGTGATAGAGTAGCCGATTCGGGGAAGAGGCGAGCGAGATCGGGAAGTCAGCTGGGCGCAGAGACTGGCGCTGTCGGCGAAGATGGAAGTTCGCAACGCGCGCAGCAATTGGAGCGATGGGCTGTGCATAGTGATGTAACTTGTGCTAGACTGGTGGTAGTCAATGCTGAAAGAAAAGGGTAATGAAGGTATCCTTGCTGCTTCAATACTGAGAAGTAATCTGGTATAATAACAGACTGCGTTCGCTTGGTTTCGAAAGCTGTCGGAAGAGCGGTAGGTTCGGGATCGATAACGAAGCACTAAGTTATTTTGCCCTGAGGCATCCCTAGCCCCGTCATCTGAGATTATTGCGGGCACGGGCAAGCGCAAATCTACTAGTAGCGATTAAGGCAGGCGGTAACGATATCAGCCAATCGGCTGGCGGGCAATAGTAAACTCTTGATGTACATCAAGGTCCTGTTCTGAAGAGCTAGGTAAGTAGGCATAAATTTACTAGGTCTGTCTATTGCATAGCTGCTTCATACGATGGGTTAAAAAGAAAAAAGAAAAAAAAAAGGAAAGAAAGAAAGAAAGAACCTCTTTTGTATTAGATAGCATGCGATCGAAGAGCGACATGGAGTAGTCGGCTAAATGCAATTGGTCTAGCATATTTCATTCACAGTTCCAAGCCGTACCTCGTGCCACATCATGGGGCCAGCTCGATGCCCTCCATGAGATGACAATGAAAACAAGGTCATGCAAGTCATAAATAGATAGAAAGCATCAGTATACAAGCGAGTATGGAATTCTTATTGGAGTGCCACTTCCTATCAGCTTGAACCTGGAAAATTCGGGAAAGCTTTACAGCAATCGATGTAAGTAAATTGTAGAGAAAGACAGGCATGATCGATGTCACCTTTCGTCTTAACGCCGTACCATCTACCCAACAGTTTGAAGCATTCATTTTCGGCTCTCTTCAGTAAGCTTGTTGGTTGAGTGGCCTTGACTTTGTCGACCTGTCGCAGTATGAGTGTTGTTATTGCGGTCTTCGTCAGATTGGCTTGAGCTGTCATCACCAATACCTCCTGCCGTTGATGCGCTACGCAAGCGTTGAGCTCGATCTTGCAGCACTTGGGCTTCAGCTGCAGCCCTCTGGGCACGAATCTGCTTGCGCCACATGCTTGCGTACCGGCCTTTCATAGCCAATAATTGATCGTGTGTGCCACGCTCAGCTACCCGTCCTTCATGCAGGACTAGAATCTGGTCTGCCGTTGTGATTGTGCTCAGACGATGAGCAATGACAAGCATGGTTCGGCCACGAGAAAGACTCGATAGCGCCCCTTGAATATGTTCCTCCGTCTCAGTATCGAGAGCGGCAGTCGCTTCATCCAAGAGAATGATCCGCGGGTTTTTGAGAATGGTGCGAGCAATTGCCACTCGTTGTTTTTCTCCTCCACTCAGCCGCAGGCCACGCTCGCCGACCTTGGTGTTATAGCCGTCGGGGAAGGACAGAATTTTATCGTGGATGCTAGCCGCTCTACACGCTTCATATACCTCCTCGTCCGTAGCGTTCTGGTTAGCATATTTCAAATTGTACATCAATGTCTCATTGAAAAGGACTGTGTCCTGGGGCACAACGCCCATGTGCCGCCGGAGAGAGTCGATCGTTATACTCTCGACGTCGTAGCCATCAACGCACATACGACCTTTTTCAGCATTATAAAAGCGGAAAAGCAGTCGGAAGACTGTGGACTTCCCGCCGCCAGACTCACCCACCAAAGCTGTCGTAGTGCCAGGTTCACATTGGAATGTCAGGCCGTTGAGAGCCGGCTTCCGTGTATCATATGAGAATTTAACGTCGTCGAATGTGATGCGGCCGCTGCATACGGGTAGCGGCCGGGCGCTAGCTCGGTCTACCACGGTAGGTTTTTCCCGGAATAGCTCAAGCATTCGCTCTGAGTTAATGAGGGCTGATTGAATGGACCGGTAGAAGGTGCCAAAGAAGTTAAGGGGTCCTTGCAATTGTGCCATATACGTGAGCAGTGACACAAACTGACCGACATCTCGTTGTCCCATCGACACCTGGTAGGCAGCGATGAAACAGGCGATAAGCAAGCCCAGCATGAAAACAGTGTTTTGTGACGTGTTCATTAGGTTGAGAGAGAAGAGCACATGGTACTCGGCCTTCTGGTAATCTGACACCGCCTGGCGGTACCTGCCAAACTCGTAGTCCTCCGCGTTAAAGTATTTGACGGTTTCATAAGAGACCATCGAGTCGTTCCTATGCGACATCGTCAGCCCCTGAAAACATCAAGCGTTGGTGCACGTTAATACTTACTTAACGGCATCTTCCTGTCTGGATTTGTTGACCATTTCTCTCCGAATCTCCGCTCTCCATTGTGCTAAGCGCACCGTGACGTAGAGGTAGCAGAAAGTAATGATCGTAACCACAAGGGCGTAGTATGCGTCGAAAAAGATGAGGAAAAAAACAATGGCTACACAAAGATCGACTAACATCGGGACGACTTGGAAGGTGACCTGCTCAAGGAATGTGTTGATCGAACTACCTTTGCTGAGCGCAGACAGCACCTCACCCGTCTTCTTCCCCAGATGGAAATCGAGACTTAGGCCATGGACGTGCTCGAAAGCTGCAGTTGAGAGTTCCATGTACGAGTACTGGCTCACAGGAATCCATAAGTTGGAGCGCAGAGATCCGATCAGTCCCTGATTACCCTGCAACCACCGATAGAGAATATACAAGCAAATTTCGAACCACGGGATCCTAAATTCGCCATCCTCTCTGGAGAGGATGTTGGTGATGACGCCCACCTGGTAAGGAACAAGCACATTGACAATGCGTTGCAGAATGATTAACAAGAAACAGATGACCACCACGATCTGCAAGCGGCGAGATTTTGATGGCCAGAGGTACGGAAAGAACAGGGAGTATCCACTCAGATATTCCCACCAGCTTGTGGAGGGGACGGTGGTCGGGCGCACCCATGGATCGGTAGGCTTCGAAGATTGAGCGTGACCATTCGTCGCACCGTGGCCGTTTGTCGCACCATAGCCATCCCCGTTCTCTACGTTGTGGGCATCCAGGAGTCCTGTGGTCTCGGTAGAGCCATTGGCGTGGCTTCGTTCCCTTTTGAGGTTGACGCTGACCGTATTAACAACATAAGTGAGGACTATGGTAGCGAGAATAAGCACTCGGAAGCAGTTGAATATGACCCCTGCCACCTCCCAAGAGGTTATCCCATGTCGAAGGCGACCGCCATTAGGGTCTCCAACCACTGGTTCTCGATGGGGACCAGTGTAGATAGAAAGGGATGTGCCAAGGACTCCGAGTTCGATTGGGATCGCGATGAGCCACGGGACAAATTGAGCGAATGTCGGAGACGGGTTCGTGTCCAACAATGAAACGAGGATAATCGCATAGTCAAAGAATGAACCCACAACGTATATCTATGCAGGATCAGCACTTGCTTCGTAAGGTAAACAAAGATGCGACTACAAGGTAGGCTTCGCAGGATTAGCCCAGCGAACTTACCACAACAGACTGGCCACACCACCAATGCTCCGATCTAGCGATGATGACATGCGACACATTAAGCGCGCCTTCAGCCACAATGGTCAACAGAATTCCTACTGAGAGCCATTTGAAGAGCAACTTTGCGTTCTGAGAGAACTTTTGGGGGCTTTTGAGAACGGTCATTGTGCTCCTTGATCGCTTGGGGAGCGGTCTTCCTCCAGGTCCGGTCTGTGCATTTTCGCTGTTGCGATTCACGCTCTTGGCTGCCAGAATGGAATTCGCAACAAATGAAGCGATGAAGACGAGGAGGAGGAGAATTGGAGATCCAGTCCGAAGGTATCCCAGGAGTTCCCGGGTTGCGTGATGGGTATCCATGATGTAATCAATATCCACTCGGGTGATCGAAAGTTCTCTTTGAGGCGTTCAAGATAATGTTTCCATGACACCGCGACCGCGACCTTCTCTCCAGGACGAAGAATACAGATGACAGGCGGTGAGAGCTCGAAAGGTCGGGGAGGACTCGGATTCGAGGCGAATTGATCTGAGCCGAGTTTCGTCGATGGAGGGAAGCCGGGAGTTGAGCAAGAGCCGACGAACACGTGGGAAGTAGTAAGGTTATGTCTGTCTTGCAATATTCTATTGGATTGTAGAAGGGGAAATGATCTTTTGACGCAAAAAGACAAGAAGAAGGGCAATTATCAAAATTGAAAGGGAGAAATTCTTGTCTGAAAGGCGCGAAAGGTTTAGAAAAGTTAAAATGAAGAAAAAAGGGACTGTAATAGATACAGAAGAAGAATACAGATTGATTAATCAAAGACTATAAAGAAGAGTAAAAGGCTGGCAGCCGGAGGTGTATGTTGCGCCAATAGCTCTCTGATCATGCAAGAAACGAATTAAAAAGAGGAGAGAGAGAACAAAAGGAGGAGGGGAGGGAGGGGAGGAAAGGAAAAGAGGGAAAAAAAAAAAGAGGACAGGATAAACCAGAGGCACACGAGAGGAAAGGATCGTTGGATACAAATAGCAGCTCGACGAGAGGAAGAATGACGGTGTGGATGCGGAAGAAGTCGAGAACCAGAACTGCACTAGTTCGGTTTCCAAAGCTAGTTCCTTATTAAGCTTGGTTGGATCCGGAAGGCGAGGGGAAGGCAAAATAGCAATAATAATATCCAGCCGTATTATTATTCCATTGACTGTCTCGCTGAGCGGAAAATAGAAAAATTTCGGAAAGGGAAAAATCAAATAAACGAAAATCATAAAACTAAGAAAATAAACAAAGACCAAGAAGGAAAACGAAGCCCTAGCACAACGGGAGAATAAAATAAAGCAGAGAAGAACAGAAGAAGGCATGGCTACTACGTATGATCCATCCGCCCTACGTACAGTAGGTAAGTACCTCATTCCCAACGGTCGTTTTCATTATCCCCGGCTGATCAGATGCAGGCAACATCGGAGGATTTTCTCTTTCTCGCCTGCGTTTTCTGGGTCTAGTGTCTATTCCCAATTATTCTCCTCCCACCATCTTCTCAATTTAAAATGGAAAAGGTGGATGTTGGGCTCGTCAATCCGAATGGGTAGGTCATGGTCTGGAATGATCAATCTACAGGGTAGTACGTGGTCCGTTTGTTTCTCTAGGATGTATCAACGATGGTAGGCACCATCTGAGTCGGATTCCGTGGGGATATAGAGGTGTAGAGAGGTCTAGAGGTGCATCATGCCCAATGGGAGCAGGGGTTGGAATGAAGGTTTTGTATCATGGAGGAGGAGAATCCACACAAGGAGAGGGGCAGTGGTTCCAAGGACTCCTCCATCGGTTCGAAGAATGAGACAGATTCAATGACCTAGGACGTGAGTAGCTAGGTAGTCAGGTAGGTGGTATAGATGGCATGACTGCAAGTTACCGCGATTCTGATCCATCGAGACCATGATGGCACACACATGGGCTCCTCCGCGATGTCGCCAAGCGAGGAAGCAACTGGAGGGGATCGTTTGTAGGGGTATGTCATGACAGATCTCGATGGAGGAGGACTTTGCGCAGATCAAATGTGAGAGGAAACAATGGAACGAGGAAGTGGAGGTCGAATAATGAAAGGCCTGAGCTGCCGCAGCAATTAACCGCTCGGGGATTCCTTGGGGAACTGTTTGCTGGGATGGAAACGAAGCTCTGTGAGTGGTCTTTGGCCCCGGTTGGAGCAAAGACACATCACGGCCCAGAAGCCGGTCCATCAACTTTGACCCCTCCCCCGCCTGCTGGTGCTCGCTGAAAGATAAAGCCCATGGCGCTCACAGGATGAATACGGGCGGGATTCGCGATGGATCAAGCCGTTCAGATGCAGGTGTTTTTGCTCGAAGGATGCGTCGATGGCTGACAGATTTCGGGGCATATCTGTACCTAGTGATAAGTAGATAGACCAGTCTGGCTAGAATCAGGTGGTAATCTTATAGATAGTACTATATAGAAACGGTTTTTATGTATAACACAGTACGGAGTATATAACTCCATCTATCGAGGCCGCTGTATCCACTGCATGGCAAACCCCCGACAAGATGGGTAAAAACGGTGGCAAAGAGGCGGTGCACAACCACAACAAACCCCCCTCTTCCAGCAAAGCTACCGAAGGTAACCACGCATCAGCCGACAACAACTCCAAGAGCAAGCGCCTTCTGATGCGGGGAGAAAGTAGTAGTATTCTTCAACCCGCAACGATTATGCGCATTCATCACGATTTTGACGAGTCATTCGGAAACCGTCCCAGACTAGTGCAATTTAGCTTGTCCCATCTCCAAGTCCCGAATGTCCGGATGATCTAAAACAACGCCTGGAATGTACGGCAGCGGACCATTGAGAAAGTGAGACCAATGACATGGCCACCCAACTGCCTAATCTCGGATTTCTTGTCTCATTTTCCGCACCGTTCGACTTGCATGGAGGAGCTTCTACCGATAGGTGGCGGTCAATTTAAGCACCTCCCCCTAAGGATGAGAAGCAAAAGGGCAAGACAACCATGATCATCATCATAGGCGGGTGTCGTAATTATGCTTGCAGGTTGGACAGGGACAATTCTTGATCCGATCGAACCCCCATCGACTCGTGATCGCACACCGCCTTGAACCTGCATGCACCCCTTGTCTGCATCCACCCACACTACGCATTACTGTGCACACGAAAATCTTGAATGTCTTTTCCGCAACCAACACGTCGTGTGGCTGGTGTGGCCAAAACCGCAAGAGTGCTCAGAAAAGAAGCTTTGCGTGAGTCATTGATTCTTTCTTTGGAAAATTTTGCCCTCATTCATAGGCAGCAAGGTATATTGGAAAAGGCGAAGAATCACTTTTGATGGTGCTGGGCGCTGGGCGTAAATATATTTGAGCATCAGTTCCCAGCCGGCAGAACTGAGACCTGTGGGCAATCCTCGAGCTGGCAGTCCAGGTTGTTTTACTCGGTCACAGTACAGTTATGTTATGAGTACCTGGGTTGGTGTTGCTAGCTACTAGTACTTATCTTTACCTTTAACTGTAGTCATCTGTACTTGTTTTATGGAGGACAATGACTGTCAGTATGGATACTATACAGCGGTCGAGTACGCAGGAGGCAAGCAGAGACATCACAGGGTAGCTACATGAGCTAAGTTAACTAGTTACTAGTTACTAGTAGTTAACTAGTTAGTTAGTTAGTTATCGCCACTGGTTACATAATATCCTGCCTGCCCCCCCTCCCCCAGCTTTTGACTCTAGACCAATTCAGGTATCAAGCCGTGTCATCCATCCATTGAACCGGCAGAATCCCGTTATTGCACTGTCCGCCTCACATTCCTGCACTACTACTACCATTACTTCCACCTGGTCCTCGACAGTATCACCTCAATATCCAATCATTCAGCTACCTTCATTGATTTACCTTCCCTTCATGACCTCCATCTCAATCTTCTTCCCCGGTTTAAAACCATAGTTCCAGGAATCAGCTGCACCCTCCCCCCCTCCCTTCCATTCACCTTCCGCCTCCCCCTTTCGTTCTCCTTTGGCTTTACCCTTCCAGGTTCCTTTCCATTCCCATTCCCCACTCTCTTCTTCTGTGCATCACTCTTGTTTGTTTGTCCGAAGGGGAAATAAAAACCTTCACGGCCATGGAGCTCCAGCCCTCATTCGGTTAAGTCACGCATGGCTGTCCTCTGAGAGAGCCGCTGACACTGGAAATCATGGCCGAGTTCTCTCGATTGCCCCCTCGAGGCAACACCTCCCCAGTACCGCCGCCTCCCCCACCTCCTGCTCCCGTGCAACAGAGTCACAAGTATTCCAACCGCGCGGCCAGCGCTTTGGCAAGATTTGCCCAGCCTTTTTTTTCTGGGTCTCGACCTCCCAGTCCGCATACGCAAAGTGGCCGTGCAGATCTATCTGCTGGTCCCCGTTCCACTAGGTCCAAGTCCTTGTATAGCTCTCCACTCCACCTCCACCCCCTTCCGAGATGCTGTTATCTCTCCCTCACTCTCCTCTTTGTCCAACTCCCCCTTACATCTCCTTGCCCAATTACTGCTTCAGTTCCAGCGGGTCAATCCGGGCTGGGAGACGGGGATCGCTAGAAGCTCCGAGCATTCGAAATAAGAACGGTGATTTGATCTGACGTTTACCCTAGACCTGGTGCTTCGCAAACGATCTCCCATAAGACTGGGATCCCCATAGCTGCTCTAGATATATCTCCTCAGCGGACACATGCAGTTATTGGCGGCAAAGAGATTTTGAAGACGATCCGTGTCTCGCCTGATCATTCGTCGGAAGAATTCAATCTTCGCAGTGCAATTATTAGCTATTCTTCTACTCACCATGTTGGGAGTGGCCTTTCCGCGCGGCACAAGGACCAGCTGACAGTCAGAGATGTGAAATGGTCACATGGCGAGCATGACCAAATCATTGCCACCGCAGTGGCCAATGGCCGCATTGTGGTCTACGACCTGCATCGGACAGGCTTAGAATGCTGCCGCTTTCAGGGGCATAGCCGTCAAGTCCACCGGTTGGCTTTCAATCCATATCACTCATCATGGCTGTTGTCCGGAAGTCAGGACTCTTCAATCCGGATGTGGGATATGCGGGCAGCGTCGGCAGAACGGGGTGTTTTAGTATGTGGAAGCACGGAATTATTCAACGGTAACAGTGACGCTATTCGTGACATCAGATGGTCGCCTACCGACAGGGTTCTGTTTGCAACAGCCACAGATAGTGGAGCAATACAGCTATGGGATTGCCGTAAGACCAGTGCCCCATTGATGCGAATCACCGCCCATGATCGCCCGTGCTATTCGGTAGATTGGCATCCCAATGGCAAACACCTTGTTAGCGGAGGCACAGACAGACAAGTCAAGGTTTGGGATTTCTCCACTTCAGCAGAGAGAAGACAGAAGCCTGCATTTCAGTTCCGGACACCTCAGGCTGTTCTCAACGTCCGTTGGCGGCCCCCATCATGGGCTAGAGAGCCAGATGGTGCTGGTGATTGGCAGTCATCGCAGGTGGTGACATCCTACGATAAGGAAGATCCACGAGTTCAGCTCTGGGATCTCCGTCGGCCCCATATCCCCTTCCGCGAATTCGATCGCTATGATTCTCACGCTACCGATTTACTTTGGCATTCGAAGGATCTATTATGGACAGTGGGCGAAGCCGGTGCTTTCACCCAGACCGATGTCCGATATTCCCCTCAAGTGATTAATCAACGGCCGACATGTGCTGTTGCATGGAGCCCCACCGGAGAAGTCCTTGCGTTCGTCCAGAAACGTCCTCGACGAAACGCTCTGGGACCTGTCACCACCGAGTTCGTGGGTCCTCGTCAGGAAGAGAGCAGCAGTGGGGAAGTTTTGAGTCAAAGCCCAGTGGACGAGTTCCTCGATGAGCTCCCGCTACCTGCGACTCGACATCGATACAGTAAGTCAAGTAGTGTTCGACCGTCTAAGTCTCTAGGCAGTACTCCCCCGAGTGCCTCGGAGCTTGTTCCCGTTCTCCCCTTAGAAAGGTTACTTTCTCAAATCAAGGCTCCAGAGGTCCGCCAGCTCGGTGTAATTGGAGGTATTCCGGGAGCTACATTGGATCAAGACACATATCAGTATCTAGCTTCGCACTATCACCCTCTACTCAGCGAGCCTGGTACTGTTTCCATCAATAATCCCATACAGTCCTTCCTTGAATCATTCAATCACAATGCTCAGTGTTCAGAAGAGATGTCTCTATTCCAGCTTGCCCAGACCTGGCGGGTTATACAGTACGCTGTCATTCAAGAGCTTGATTCAAGAGCGAAGCAAAAGCCCCTTTCTCTCGATAAAGGACTCCGGGATGTGAAGAAACGGCCATCTAAAGAAGGGCCGGTCCCGGAGAAGCAGCGGACAATGGAAGACGGGCGTCAAGATAAGTTCAAGAACAAATTGATCAAGAGTGTTGTCGACAGCGATGCATCAAAGCGTTATGTTACAGATACTGAGGGAGCCTCAAATATGTCAACCCCGCTTGCGCAGCCCCTACCTGACTCTCCCCTCGGATCCCTGGATAGCTCGATCTCCCATATGACGTCCTTGAATGATACCACAGAGATCCAACCGCTTCCTGCTTCGATCCTCAGTCCCAAGATCGGGACAATGTCTTCGAACGACTGGTCATCGGTATCGGACGTTGATCATCGTCCCCTCCGCGACTTCCAGGAAAGCCGGGGGCAGGCAAATGAAGGTGCTCTCCTTGCGCCTGAGAGTTTACCACCAGACTTTTTGCGCCCTTCCGTAGCCCATGATTTGGCAGATGACCAGCGATCTGCACCGCGAGCCATCACTGGCAGGACGGATTGGCACATTAGAAAACCCGTGGGCATTTCAAAGGAAGTTTCTGAGGTGGACGAATACGACCTGAAGATGGAAGATAAAAGAGCGGCAATCCGTGATTACAAGCTTCATCCAAAGAAAGTACTAACATTGGATTCTCGAATGGACGCTGACAAGCCCCCGACTTATCATCGTCAAGAATCATCAGAAAGTTTCCCAATGTTCTCCGCATCAACGGAAAGTTCACATCCCTCCAAGTACATGGGCACGTCTCTTTCCTCTGCTGCAAGACTTCATGAGACAGCGCTGAATGAGGACCGAGACGAGCAGGCAGACGAACCAATTACCAGCATGAGCATAATTAGGACTAGAGGAGAGTCTAGTCTAGGTCCAGACGTTGTGCCGAAGACAGAGCTCGACAGTGAGTTGTCTCAAGAAGACCTTCCTGGCTCTAGTACTATTCACCTTGATCGGCCATCCAGCCCTCCTCCACTTGTGAAAGAGAGCCAACCACTGGAGCCCTGTACTTTCGAAGAAGGATCTCAAATATTGCACACCGAACCAGGCGCTCAGGGCACATCTGGCGCATTGAAACAGTTTTCGGACGTCAGTATCCCAATTGCTCCTGATACAAACACTAACAAACCCTGGAGCGTTGAGCTACTATTCAAGGAAGCGATCAGACACTATCATAGTGGCACTATTGTTGACATTCAGTCCGCTGCCCACTTGCTGTTGAAGATGCGCACATTGTTTCAAGATTGCGACCAAATTCTGCCTAGCGGAGAGTCTGAACTTATATTGAAAGCCTATAACGAGCAACTATTGCGTCAGTCAACGTACATGGAGGCGGCCGAGCTCCGGCTTCTCTGCGTGCCATCTTACCCAGCAGTCTACGAATACGCCCAGGCGGATACATACATGAACGTGTTCTGTTTCACCTGCAAACGACCCTACGAGAATCCCAGGAGTGACAACGGGCGTTGCTATCGTTGCAATACCCCTCAGGATCCATGTGCTATCTGTATGAGCGTTGATCCCCCTCCAGAGTGGGTTGCAGAGCTTTCGACGCCGTCGGATCACCCCGCTTTTGGATCAGGATCGACATATACTTTGTCCGCTTCACATTCATCTTTAGAAACCCAACCCATACCTCACTCCGAGATACAGCATATTGATGCCCTTCTCTCTGAGAATACCCTACCACATCGGCCCAAAGGGGCAACTCTATGGACGTGGTGTCAAGGCTGCGGCCATGGAGGTCATCTAGCTTGTATTAGTACCTGGTTGAGTGATGTGTCCATAAGCGAGGGTGGCTGCGCGACCCCTGGATGTATGCATGATTGTGGTCCAGGGCCTCGTCGTGAACAAAACCGGTCTGTATTGCTTGAGGAGACCAAGAAACGAGATTCTGCGGGTCGCAAGGCAGGTGTAGGCTTTGTTAAGCGAGATACGTGGTCCAAGGGAGAAAGCAGGGCCGTGGAGAAGGTCCGTGGTATGCTAGGAGTTGGCGCCTCAGCTGGAAGCACTTCGACCACAGCGACCACCAGTGCTGGACCCAGTGGGGCTTCCTCTACCACAATGTCTCCCAAGAAGGTGCGGTTGGTGACTCCTAGTGAACAGGGGAAACCGCGACGAAGCGGCCATCGGACCAGCTTTGGTGGCAGCGGCAGTGGGCTGAGCAACTGATAGGTATCGATTCTGGCGATGTGCATTGATGCGAATCATTGGAAGAACCAAGCCGTCTTCTCTCATTGTGGATGTTTTCGCCTGTCGTCTCATCTGCACCGTGTCCTACAGCATAAAGCCCCTATTCAGGCGCTTAGTTGTCGGTGGACAGAAGTCGGGACTGACATTGATGACACCACTGTACATAAGAATATGCAGCTACATTGTAACACTAATGCAAGAACCCAAAAATGTCATCCTGTCAAAGGTCTATCCCTAAAGACACGGTCCTCAAGGCCAAGACTATGTATATTTTATTTATCCAAAACCAGGCCTCTTCCCCGCAGGCCCAGACTAGAATTTTCGTTTCTTCTTGGCAGGAGCTTTAGCCTTCGCCTCAAGCTGTCGTTTCAATTCATCTCGCTTCCTGTCGGCCCTTTGCTCTTCACTCTCTTTCGTTTGTTCCGTGGATGGGGCCAACACTGGCTTTTGCTCGTGAGATCCAGAACGAATTGGCCGCGAAGGTTCTAGTTGCGCAGTGTCTCCTCCCGATAAATCATCATACTTGCCGGATTTAGCGTCAGGCGCGGCATCTGGTGATGATTGAGATTTCACAGGAGGCTTGGTGGAGCGTTTGATGCCTCCAATAACCCCCAATTGGCCGGTCCGTTTGGGCAGCGGCTGGGTGTCTAGTGATTTGGACGACTGGTCTGATGGTGGCCGAGAGAATTGCTGAGTAGACGATGTTGGTGGAGGTTGGTCTTGATCTTTCTTCTTGCCGCCGATGACCCCAAAGCCACGTTTGGATGATGCTAGTGCTTTCGGTCTTGGTGGTGGGGGTGGGGAAAGGTCATCGTCTCCGTCTGTTTCGGAGGCGGTTGCGTCGTAATCTGTTGCTTTGGGGGGAGGTGTTGCTGATAGGTTAGGTTTGTTTCTGTGGAAGTCAACTGCTGGAGCAGGAGGCGGCGACGGTGTCTTTCCTTTGGGTTGTGGTTTGGGTCTGCCTCCGATTATGCCAAGACCATTCCTTGTTGAGGGCTTTTGCGCCGAAGGACGTCCTGGCGAGGGTGATCGTGTCTCGCGTTGGGCTGTATCTCGCTCTGGGCTTCGGCTTGACGGCGACGCCTGGGCTGTTGTTCGCTTCAGATGCGGAGGTGTCTCTTGTCGCTATAGCTGGGAAGTTAGTGATCGCTGATTCGCTAAGAGACGGGGAGAGTCTGGAGAACCTACCTCAAATTCATCATCATCGTCGTCATCCTCCATTCCGCTGTCGGTGTCTGTCTCAAGGCTATCATTGAATTGGCGCCTGTCAACGGGTTGCTTCCGTGGCTCGATGTCGGACGATTCCACGGAGTCCACAACCGCAGCGGAGAGTTGTTCCCACCATCCGCTTGGTGGCACACTGAGACTCTGAGGTTTATCAGCATCACTAACCCGGGCACCAGCAGCTTCTGTGGCAAGACTGGCTGCCGAGCCAAGCTCGGGAAAGTGTGCGTTGGTTTCGGAAGCCCAAGAGTCCTGGTCGAACGGTTCAACGCCTTTGATGTACTTGGCAGTATGTGACAGTACTGTTTCCTTCTGCCCCGAGCGATGAGCGGATACACCAGGAAAGATTGTACCTATATCGATACCCAGAGTCTCGAGCTTGTCGAATAGCTTCCCCAAGACCCAGTCTTTCTTCTTTAGCTGGTCGATCAGGAGCCGTTCGCGCGACTGCCAGACGGCTTCTGCTTTCATCAGTGGTATAAGCAGATGCTCAGTGGTGGCAGAAAGAGCCGCCCGGGTTAAGTAAAAGTTCCATCGTAGAGGCTTGAGAGGAGCTGGAAGCTTGGTGGTTGTGCTAAGGTGTAGATGCGTGTCTTCTGAACCACGGCCTAGTACAGCGCTATTTTGCCCCGAGTCATGCTGCAGCGCCTCCCCTACTTTCTGCAAGAGTACGTTGAACTGCTCCCGATCTTCGCTGGGGTCGATGGTGGTATTGTCATCATCAGCCCGTCGCAATATGGATTTATAATCCAGATGTTCAGACCACATGTATGTGAGATCGGTGATATACAATGCATAATCGTCGCTTGTAAAGGAATATTTATACAACAGCGTGGGAACAGTATCGGAGCGCGAGACATGCAGTCTCTGCCATTTTGATGGCATTTTGACCACGTCTCTCTGATTATCCGTCTGATGTAGAATGTTGAGGAGTAAGAGCTGTTTGTGTTTGAGGCATCCGCGGGCTGATGGTAGGCGATGAGTCTAGATGCACGTGCCGATAGGAGAAGGTTTGCCGACCGATTTACCTTCCAGAACCGGGGGCGAACATGTCAACCCAACCTAATCTCTCCAAGTCTGGACCGTCCGATAACAGCGCAACTTTGCAAGCTTGCTCTTTCAGTCGAAAGTCACTGGATAATTACTTTGCTTCATTAAGTGCATCTCTGAACCATACAAGGGGAAAATTTCAGCCCGTCTAGAAAAGATGTCGTCGCGGTTCCCTGAGCGATCAAGCTCAAAGCGCAGCCGTTCTCGCTCCCCATCGCGTCATCCCCAGAAGCTTCCACGCCGATATGACGAAAGAGACCAGCAACGCGATTTCAACCAGGGCTGGCGGGGCGGAGATAGTCGTCCGTCGCAAGCGCGACCGCGGAATATGAAGGACCAAGTGCGGCTGAATCAACTCCAGGAAGATGAGCAGGTCCGCGAATGGGTGGCGCAGGAAGACATTTTCGTTCTCAAGCAGGCCAAGAAGAAAGCAGAGATCCGGGTGAAGGAGGGCAGAGCCAAACCGATTGACTGGCTCACTGTTACGCTACGGGTGATCGATCCTACAAGAAACCCTTTGGATGATGAAATCGCGGACTCGGAGCTCGATCTGGTAGATCCAGATGGGGTCTTTGAAGGACTATCGCAGACACAGTTGCTGGATCTAGAGAAGGATATCGACACTTTTTTGAGCTTGGAGAGAAACTCGCAGAATAGGGACTTTTGGAAGGTACGTGTTGGCTGGCAAGAATATTGTTCAGGTGTACGTATGTGCTAACTTTCCTTCTTCCGCTCGGCGCAGACGATGAAGGTCATTTGTCGGGATCGCCAAAAAATAACCGGACCCGAGGGTCGCGCACTCAGCTCAGTTGCTTCCGATATCAATCGACTATTAAGCCCTAAATCCTACGAACAGCTCCAGACACTCGAGGTGCAAGTCAGGAGGAAGTTGGATTCCAATGAACCCATTGACACGGATTACTGGGAGGAACTTCTGCGCAGTCTCACTGTTTGGAAAGCTCGTGCCAAGCTGAAGAAAGTCTTTCAAGATGTCATTGACGAGAGAGTCAGAGGCCTGCGTACACAACAGCGTGAGGAGGCCGAATCCGTGCGGGCGAAGCTCGCTCCGCTAGCGCCATCGATACAGGTGACTTCTGGAATTGAGGCTGAAGCTCAGCCTGACCCTTCCGACTTTGAAGGCCTCGACCCGGACCCGTTGCTTCAGGTGCGCCCTGAGGACAAAGTACTGGAGATCGTCGACGAAAGTGCCTTCCTTGGTCAAGTAGTAAGCCGAGCACATATCATATCTTGACATCTGAAAGCTGGTACTGACACCACGTAGGCTCGGGAACGGCAGAAGATCTTAAAGATGGGATTTGTGCCGCTGCGCCAGCGACATGCAGAGAAGCCTTCGGCTGCTCCTTTGAGTCAAGCATCAAACGTACCGGTTGCTAGCGCCTTGACCCGATTTTCAGCTATTCCCAACGACGACTTTTCCCAGGCAACAAAGGCTCTTTACGAACGTGAGTTGGCGAAGGGGGTGAGTGAAAACGAAGAGATTTTCACGGGCGAGGAAGCTGTCAGCTCCGGCGCCGAACCTTTATGGGCCGGCAAATACCGACCCCGCAAGCCGCGATACTTCAACCGTGTTCAAATGGGTTACGAGTGGAACAAATATAATCAGACCCACTATGATCATGATAACCCGCCCCCTAAAGTTGTCCAGGGCTACAAGTTCAACATATTCTATCCCGATCTTATTGACAAGACCAAAGCCCCAACCTACCGTATCGAGCGGGAGAATGGCCGCAAGCGCGGTCAGTCTTTTGCAGAAGCAGGGGAGGAAGACACTTGTCTCATTCGTTTCATGGCCGGCCCACCCTACGAGGATATCGCCTTTCGCATTGTGGACAAGGAGTGGGATTACAGTGCGAAGCGAGAACGCGGGTTTAAGAGTACTTTTGACAAAGTACGTTGCATCGCTATATAGCTCATAACCAAATAGGGAGCTGACAGTGTCAATAGGGTATTTTGCAACTGCATTTCCAGTTCAAACGAGTAAGTCGAGTTCCCGGCAGCCGTCATCATCCTGGTGCTATACTAACCTGGTCGTGTAGATCTACTACCGGAAGTAAAATCAAGGCTATTCTCGGAGTTGCGGTGGTCTGGAACATACCGAAAATCCCAGTTCATACCACGGGCTAGAATTCGTTAAGACTGGGTGCCACAGGGACGAATTCGTCCGTCTACAGCGAGGAGCCATTTCGCTCCTCTGATTGGACTGCGCACTTTAACCACCTGAGCCCGTATTGGGTTCTATTCCAGCCGAGCTAAGACATATCATATCCGATATGAAGCTACTACATGATCCGGCTCGCAGATCGTGGTCTCCACCCATGAGATACCTGTCAATGCTTATTTACACCGCACTCAAGATCTGTATCTTTCAGATGAAGGCGCTTCCATTTCTGGTGTCTCCTCCCTCGGCAAAGGCGCTCGTAACTTAGGCAGCGCCGCTGCATATCACGTGCAGCAAATCAGGATTGGGGCTGGGCCGTACCTTATGCTTCCTTCACATGGTTGTCGAGGGTTTTGGGAATGGTGGCTCTACTGATGCGGCTTCTGGGAAAACATCGCATATTGCCCTAGGGCTCTGGCTGGTCGGGGAATCAGGAGAGTAATGGTGTATCTGCAGCAAGGTCTTTAGATCTGGTCATGGCTCAAGGGAGAGGGGAAAGGAGAGGCATATGCCTCCAATTCTAGTTTCTGCAGCTAATCTGACTTGTTTCCCCCACTCCACCAGTTTAGTGTCCTTGTTTCATTTTTTTTCGGTATTTGTCTTGTATTATCTTGCTTTGAGAGATGGCCAGGCAGTATTGTCTGCAGGCTACCGGTATCGCTGTCCTCTTACTAGTACGTGCATGACCCCGGTCAGCGCGCGCAGTAGGCGTCCAGGGACCGCTATCGCCAGCCTCGTCGGACCAGTTTTAGCCTCCGTTTGGGCACTTGTTGACCCACGAGTCGTGACAGGAAGCGGATTAGAATGTCGAGTCGGTTTCACAACCTGAAGGGAGCGACTCCCGCGGTTGCCAATGCAGCCTCCTTCCCAACACATGATAGTATAGGCTGTTCGGTATACAAGTGGGAGTTGTTCTGGGTTTTCTTTCCGGGCAATGCCCATTTTTTCTCCTAGGCCCTTGAGGAAGGCGGCGAATGCCCACATCCTGTCAAGCTCTTCCTTCTTGCTGCACAGGATTATCGACGTGCAGAAGAACTAGATGTTAGCCAGCTTGAAATAAAAAGAAAAAAAAAAGGAAAAAGGAACATTGAAAAAAGAGGGACAGACAGACCGAAAAAGAAAAGAAAAAAACCCAGACGGTACTGTATGTATGTAGATTGTGAGCTGGCATTCCTTTTGCCTCACAGCTTCAATTGCAAGATCGGGCTCCTCCCCTTCATCTCAGTGGTCACACGTCGTTTTTTATTTTTTGATTGATTTGATGGCCTTTTTGGAGTCAACCCCTCTTGGCCCTCCTCTCCCTTTCTTCAGCTATGAAAGAACCCATTTTGCAGCAGCTACTACGATAGTCTTTTGAAGGCAAGGGTTGTCGTCAGAGTCTCAACAAAGATTTATATATTATTTTTAATTCCGCTGTGAAGCTGCACCTTTTTTTTCTCATGTTACTCTGAACTAGTCATTGTCCCAGCTCTTGTTACGGACTGCGTTCATCCTGGCTCATACTACTAGCACAAGCACATTATGGCCCGTTTCTATCCTTCTCCTCCTCTCAGTTTACACCCGGACTCACTTCCATTCGGCCGGGCTTCTTCTCAGAACGAGCGCGAGAGACAAACAGTGACCCCTCCCTCATCTGTAACAGATGGCGCTCGTTTGGTCCCTTCTCACCATGCCTATCCCTGTTCGACAATCGGAAACTGGACGAGTCCCCCTTCCGGCAGTTCAGAGACGGCGATGTCTCACCACCATCACCACCACTACGATTCTCATCCATGGAAGGCACCGCTCTACCGGCCCTCTTCCTCGCCATCTGATGCTTCATCATCCGATGAGGAAGTGCCGAGTCTTTTCCCTACCTTTGGGGTCGAGTCTTCTGGGTGGTCATCTTACCTGGCCGCACCCAGTAACCCGGAGTCCAAACAAGTAAAGCCCGAACTAGGGCACTTTCAAGAGAGCAAAAGCTCGCTACTCTGGTCACGAGCGCCAGAGAACCAGGTCTATGGCGGTTCGCTTGAATCTGGCACCTATTCCGTACCTTCTCATATAGCTGCACCGTACTCAACACGGCCAGATACCTTTAAAACGGCTTGTCCTACCCCACGGTTGCCACCGCCGTCACTGGCTTTCCCGAGCTCAAGTCATTGTTCGTTGCCTTCTGACAAAGTGAAGACCCATGCAAACAGACCGGGGTCTCACCATAAGGATCCACGACCTAGTCCTGACGACACCGGAGAGGAGGCAAACTCGGAAGCTCCGTATTCCTGCCTTATCGAGAAAGCTCTCCTCGAGGCACCTGATAAGAAACTCACGCTTCAGGATATTTACAGCTGGTTCGAGAAGCGCACGATTAAAGGGAGAGATCGTTCTTCTAAAGGCTGGCAAAATAGCGTGCGACACAATCTCTCGATGAACGCGGTATGTTCTTCTTCTTCACGGATTCTGTCCTCCTCGTGCTTGCCTGCCTTGTTTGTTCCAAGCCCGTGATTCAAGCAAATAACTGACTTGGTGTATCTTTCAACAGGCATTTGAAGCAATTCGAGAGGAGGAACCCGGCAAGAAGGCCCAGAATTACTGGCGCCTAACGGAAGAAGCCGTCAAATATGGGGTTCAGTCTACAACACGGTACCGAAAGCAAGCGAGTAACAAGAAGACATCCAGTGCAGACCCACCAGCACCCCAACGCCAGCGGTCAGGGGCGAAAGGGGGAAAAGCTACGAAGATCAAGATCAAGCTCCGTGGGCGCCCATCAGGCCAAGACGAGCTGCGAAAAGAGAAATGTCAGCGGGGAATACCACAACAAGCGCTGCAAAAAATGATCTATAGCCATGGAACTCTTTCTAGTACCACCGCGGCACCAACCACGACAGCGGTGATATCATCTTTCCATGTGTCAGGGCCGGTCACACAGTTAGCAAGCGAGTCATTCGACTTGAACAATGTAGTTGGTTGTGCAGAAGCCCCTTCAGGTGCGTCCTTCTACTATGATTACGACATGACAGGATCAGCACCGCCTGTTCTACCGGTAGCAATCGGTAACAGCAACATGCTGGAATGGGGGAGCCTTCCGTCGTTTTCGGCCGGGATGATGACTGCGCCTGGGATCACGGCGGATATTCACCTAGGGCGATAGCAGGGCGGAGCAATCAGATAGCGTCATTTATGGGTGGTCCATGAAATTCCGAATGTACTGTACTAGCTAATGATTTGAAGTGGTCTGGTCCCGCCATGTTTGAACCATGCATTCCTCCCTGTTTGGGGGACCCTTAGACAACAGGCTATTTCTTTTGGGCTATCATGTGTGCTTTCTTCTTGCAGGAGCGGATGGCGAGTTGAACGCTTGCATGTGTGGCGCCTCGGAATTGGGTTGATCGATTTTCACTGGCCGCTCGATTCTATCTTCCCAATTGAGATATATGGCCAGCTTAATTACTGACCTACTTCTGACTGACTGACTGACCTTGCATCTATCTACCCTACATCTACCTTAACAAACCAGGCTGCTTGCAATACGTGGCTCGGAGGTGATCACCGCTTGCACGCCATGATAAGATGACCGAAGAGCCTTCCAAGTCGAAGGCTGCAGCCCAAATCACCATTTCTATTCTGGCATGAATGAGGGATTCTTTATGGCCAGTGGTACGCCGCAGAGATGTATGAAATCATAAGATAAGAAGAAGGAATAACAAACAACATTCAACGTGTCCTTTCTTACACCACGAATCAGAGACCTTAGTACAGAGTAGGTGCTCGATTCGAAAAACGCCCCCTCCATCTCGATGGCCTACACCCGGTCACAAATAACCCTACTTCTGGTTGCATTGTTTCCTGCATCTATGCTTAGCGTAGCATGTACGGTCATCCCATAGTCAGCGACTCGAAGGGACACTGGCTCAGATACTTTCATCTAGCTTGACAATACTACCAGATAGCTACTGCAAGTCACTCCCCGGGATTCCGGTTGACCATGTTTTACATGTTTTGTTTTTTATTTTTTATTTTTTATTTTTGGGTGGGGGAAAGAGAGTCATTATCCTTAACTCTGCCTCTTTCCTCCCTTTACCCTCCCTCCCCCTCCTTCTCGGAGTCAATCATGAATCTATGCTTTGGATGCCCAAGAAGGTATGGCGTTACGGGTACCTACTATATACTACTCAGTATCAGGGAGTGAACCAGTGGCGGATGGACTCAGCTGTTCCATACCTACAGTAGTCCATACTTCCGCCTACCCGCTAGCTTCCCGCGGCGGCCCTTCCATGTCGGTTGCCCCCACCACCTTCTCTTCTCTACCGCCAAAAACGCATGAGAACTTGCCGCGTTCATAAATCCAATGGTCGCTTGCAGGAACCGGATCAGGAAGGACTATCTGAAGGCGCGTTAGGTCCGATGATCGGCTGCGGTAGTCTGATCTTTGTCTCCCCGGCCAGTTAACCTGCCTCCCCCCACCCCAAAAAAAACGAACAAAAAAAAAACATGAAGACAATAATGTTCACTCCAGCCCAAGTTGTTCGAAGGATCGATGCACTTGTCGCTAGCACGGGACGATAGGGCAAGCAGCTTTAATCGGTCTTTGCCGGGCTGACAGCATCTAAACTCGATTTGACTGACGTTGTGTCAAAGATCTTTGGCTACCACCTACCACCTTAGGGACCCGAACGCCCGACCTGAAAGTGGCATACATCCACATCTCAGACGGTCCTGGGTCCTGACACTCCTCATTTCTTATCCACTATACCTTTAGTCCACGTTAGCGTATGGAGTATCAAGGAACACCGTCAAAAACAAAAGCCATAATTTGGGGCAAACCCCTCCTCAGTCTTTTCAAGAGCAGGGTGGAACAAAAGACATTTAATCGGAGAGACGTTGAGGCAAAATCCAAACCCAGCCTGCATCGTTGCGTTGACTCCCATCATTTCGCGAAGCTAGGAAAACGGCATGAAGGACTTTCGGAGCGAGGTGTTGCACTGCGACCAGCTTCAAGGGTGCGATGGGCCAACGCCGGTATAGCTGCTAAGTTACTCACTAATAGCAGCTACGAACCACTACATGACGACTGAGTCAGGTCCACTGACTTCGGATACTAACTGGTGGAGCCATCGTAAGGTTCGATCCTCGAGAGCATTGAACCACACCTGAATGGGTATACGGTCCTGTCGGCAACGTCCATGTTCGCAATGGTCCCGACTGGCTAATCAACAAATTGCAGAGAAGCTAGAGGGGTAGGTAGCCCGTGGCTCGATCGGCCGGGTGTTGGAAAATCTAAGCTAAAAGCAATGTCCACCAACGTGCATTATAGGTATATACAGTAGTGGTACACACTTCTGGCCTGCTACTGGTTCTCGGCCCCCCTTGGCCGTCTCATCCGACTTCCGACATGTAACTGAATCGTAGTCTGGTAGCCTACGCACCAGTTTCCCGACCTCTAAGGTGACAAAGGTACGTTATAGTCTATTCACCATTTACCACGTTCAACGTAGTGCTGGATAACTTATTGGTGTAGAGCCACACGCTAAAGTGACCTCCGGACTAGGGTGTTTCGCTATGCTAACTTAATCATATCCCTTAGCGTTCCAAAGCTCGACTCTCGTTTCCTAATTTTAGGCTTGGTCATTTGTTCTTCTTTTTACCCTCTTCTGTCAACAAGCATCGGTGTTTCAGTGAGTGAGGACTTTTGCTCAATCCTCTGTTACTGTCCCCAATAATAATCAACGCTTGATACTACTGCATGTCACTGGGGACCGAGAATCTTCAAGTTGACAGCTATACTTCTCGAGGCTCGAGCTGACGGCACGAGACTTGGAAAAAAAGCAAACGGAAACAAACAAAAGTACCTTTTCCCCTCGCCCATTTCCCACTCCAAATCAGTCTCGGTAGTTCTTTCCAGCCACGGGAGGCGTCGATAACCCGAGAGGCAAATCATGGCCAAATAAAGTTGACACGAACGTGAATGCATCCGACCGCGAACGCTTCGCCTTTGGCTGCACGTTTAGCTTCAGATCAAGAGACAGCAGTGGCAAAAAGGAAATCTGATTACGACCCCTCTGCAGATCTATCCACTCTTTGTTGATTCTTCTCACGCAGCAAGATTATCTTTCGTTCATCACCTGCGAATTAATGTATGATTGGAGTCACACATCATAAGTCTGACCTCCTAAGATTGCCGATCTGGTGGTGGTGTGATCATACTATATAATATCTAGACGACATCTGAATCTCGAGCAACCGGGCAGCTCTCAAGATCGCCATGCTACAACAGCTTGCTTGATTCATCGAAAGTCCTCAGATTTCTTGGCGCTTTTACAACTTTCCGGTTCATTCCTCTTCTGGCAGGAGCCGGATAGTAGTCTCGTACTTAGAGGGGAGATAAGCTGTAAAGTACTTCCGACAATTTGGCGCCGGTCGTTGGGGTTGGTGGACTACTATGCACCATCCTGTAGCAGTCGGTTGCCTTCTTCGCTTTCAACACTCTCGGTCCGATTTCCGACATGCTGGGGTTGCATCAAGTAAGTCAGTAGTGCCCGCTCCCCTCTTCTTACTGAAGCAAGGCTCCCTGTTTCTCACCCATCATCCATCTCATGCCCCACCACCCCCTCTCCTTTTTCTTCGCTCTTGGTCGGTAAAAGCTAACATTCTAGAGCATTTGCTTCAAGTCATATCGACGGATACTTCGGTTGATTGACGGGATACCAGCAACCATTTGTTAGGACAGATGCCACCCCTCCATCTTCAACATGATGAACGTCCGATGCAGTACTAGTAGCACGCTGGTTGAGAATTCCGGCCAATGACTGTCACATCCTAATATTGACTGCGGACAGGCAATTGCGTCGTCTATTGGACCCGGGCATCAAAAAAGAAAAACGAACCCAGGCTATTCCAATTTCGACGGAGGATGGACGTTCAACAATCGGCGGTGGAGGTTCGTTTGTGGCCCGCTGGCTGATCTCCCATGTTCTCGAAACTTGCTCTCGAGTATCTGAAATTGCGCCTCCATCAGCTCTGCACCGCTGACAGGAGGAGTCGCAGCAATGTACAGGACGCCGGTGGGAAAAGAGCGGGGAAAAGGCATGGGGGAGATGCCCCCAGCGTCACCTTAGAATTGAACTAACTCAATTGGTGAGGGGTGCCAAGAAGATCGAGGACGAAGATAGTGTCAACTAACCACAGTACGAACGAAAATCAGCGCCAGGCCCGGGAACTGTACTTGTTGTGCTAAGCAGGGGCTCTTTCGTTACCGTCGTTTACTCCGCTTGACGCGCCGATATCTAGGGCTCATGTAGGCTGAAAAATAGACCGATATTCTAGCTCTTTCTTCAGAATCAAGTCACTGACAATGTCTAGAAGCATCGCGACTCGAAAAGTACTGTAAAACATGGTGAGCGCTTGTCTTCACCTGCAGCTAGCTGACAGCACCTCTCTCAAATCACTTGAGAGGGCACAGCAGCTGCGGGTGAGTCGATAATGATAAAAGGGGACAGCAGCAGAATGGGAACCGAGACGGCACACCCTCGCCTGTCCGATTGCCTGTCAGCTGCATGACATCCTGCCGTAGAGCCCCGACAAGATCGAGGCTGTTGATCCAACGGAAACAAAAGGCTGTCATGGCTACCTAGAAATTTGAAGTGCGTCAGGTAAATGAGCGGACAGCGTTGAATGCTTACTCCCCACAAATGAAGAATAGACACAGAACTAGAATTTAAGACCGAGACATGTGACAAAGGCATACTTGTCACTTCGTCAAAGGGCCTTTCTTTCTCCACAATTCCATTCTCCTAGTCACTTCTATCAGTTTTGCTTGATCCTGTTACGAGGTACGCCAAGCCGACTTTGTCCTGTGTACATGGCAGTATATGCAGAGCAACGTCAGGGTCAGCCCTCCCAGAAAAAAAAAAAAAAAAAAAGCTCAATAGAAAAAGAAACGGAAAAGGGGAAAGAAAGGAACAAGACATGGGAGTCATGTATCACAACCGCAAGCCATTAACTCATAACGTCGTCAACCACGCAGCGGGAGGAAAGTCCCATCCAATCCACACGTCTTACTGAACGATGATCGACTATGCTGTATACCTCCGTACATCAACCTACAGACATAGCCCTACAGCGGTCATTCAAGGGATCTCTGCGGAGGTCGAAGGTTGTCGAAAGAGGCCAGGTCCCTAGACGCGCCGTGCACCCAAACTAATGATGTACTATAAGGAGGTATGCATAGTTAGTAGGCTTATGTACGAGCCGAGAGGGGGGATCCACCAGCCAGTCTTCTTGTATGTTATGCTTCTCAGGTTATATGCCAGCTGTATGTACTCAGGTGGGATTTTGTGTTATTTCCTCATTTGTCTCTTTGGCGATAGTCCGCCTTTTCGAGACTTCATACTCGGTATCGGCAGGTTTTCTTGCTGTTGCCTGGCCTTCTTGTCCTAAGTTTGCTTCAATTTTAAATATTTACATTTTTACAAAGTGGGTTTACCTGTTCCTTGTTTCAGTCTTACGGGTTATCGCACCCTGCAGGCTGTCATGTTCCTTGGCTGGGTAGTGACGCAAAGGGCTCGCCTACTGCGGCTGATGTCTAATGAAAGCGTCAAACTGAAAGCCACGCGTTTTGACATGATGTCCAAGGCATGGAACAGGCACGAGCACGAGCACGAGCGGGCACATGGGGATTGCTACTGCATTCGGCGACCTTCGTGACAGCACTGAGCGTTCAATCCACCCCCTCCCCCCTGACAGGAGTATGAACGTTATTCGTTCCCGTTCATCGAGGGCCCTTCATTCCTTCACTTATTCAATCATGTTTAGGTTGAAAACACGGTCTAGATGCTCTACTGGCAGCTTCTGGACGTTGTGAGGGAGATGAGGTGTACACGATGGAGCTAGACCCGCTTACACCCTCTGAACGTCCTGCGAGATGCTTGCTCGTTGGCCTTAACTTGTAGAGAGGATATGTTTGAGATTCCACCGCTGGGCCTCGAACTAACTATGATAGCATGCCATATGATCTCAGTTCGGCATTGCCGAGAGGGCAACAGCGGGTATCATCTTTTTTCTACAGAATTCCCACACGCAGACACCATCAACCATGCTTAGCTCCTCACAAGACCGGAGAGAAAAAAAAAAGATAATGAAAGAGGGAAGAGGAAGATTTCACATTCAAGAATATAATTCATTGATCACGGGCCCTTTTTAAAGTCTGCCGCGCTAGCCGTCCGTTCAATTCACTGAGGGAGAATCCATAACCCAGCCAATTTTAAGAATTTTTCCATTTGCTTTCCGCTCCTTCAAAAAAAAGACATGACAGGAAGAAGAAACCGTCCGAGAGAACAAAAACGCAATTAGCGCTTGCCGGCGGCCTTCTCCTGGGACTCCTTGAGGACCTTCTTGACGATCTTCTGCTCCTCGATCAGGAAAGCGCGGACGATGCGGTCCTTGACGCAACCAGCGCAGCGGGAACCACCGTAGGCACGGCTGACGTTCTTCTTGGGGCGGGAGATCTGAGCGTACTCGCGGGGGCGGAGGGCGGGAACCTAGATGATGATCACGGTCACGATCAGCTTGACTGCGTTGCTGAAGGTCCTGATGTCCTCTTCTCCTTCCAACTCCAACTTCGTTTCGGGAGGGCGTTTGGGAGACGAATTTTTCGATGGTTGGTGAAACCTTTTCCCTGGGCGATTGGTTGCGAAAATGTATGATGCCGATGTTCGAGAAGCGTTTGGTCGTCGGTTGTCGTTGCTTTCCCATCTCTCTTCTCCAAACCCAAACGCAGAAATCACTGGGGTTTACTCACACCAGGGAGCTTGATGCCACAGTCACCGCACTTGGGAGCGGTACCCTTCTTCTTGATGTGAAGGTAACGGAGCTCACCGCCAGGGGTCTTGATGATCCGAACCTGGTTGGACCGCGTGTTGTACCTGTAGACGAAGAATCCATCAATGTCATGTTCATCCCCTAAAAAGAGTTTCCTGAAAATCGTGGTGCCCAAGATCCCATCGCTTGCGAATTATGCCTCTCGTCGCAGAGCAAAACTGAGCAAATTGTGACTGAGTCGTAGCAACCGAAGCAAAAATCGCTCGCTGGTGGGAGCCAAATGCAGGGTGCACTGTGTGAAAGCTAGGGGAAGAGAGAATTTTCAAACGTACGGGTTCCGGCGGCGCTGCGAACGGGACAAAATTAGTATCCTGCTCAAATTGTGTTCTCAATATCGATTCAACTCACGTATTGCAATCTGTTGTTCGCCATTTTGTCTGTCCGTACCTCGAGGCTGGAGTGGTCAAGAAGTTGGCGGCGGCGTCGTCGGGTTGTCGTCGTTAACCTCGTAGAATTCTCGCAGGTAATCTGGATTTGTGTGGGTTTCGCTCGGAGCCCTGGGCGGCCGCGCTAGCGCAGATTTGGCGAGACCGCGCTAACCCAGATACGTCCTAGTGCCGGCCCGAGGCAGAGCCGCCACCTCTTTTCAGACTTGCTTCATTCAAGGCCAGGTGCCAGACAGAAGTGAGGAGCTTTGCTATCACCCGTGGCGAGAAGGGGATCGTCCAGGCGCGGTTCTATCTTACTTCGGGGTTGTATATCATACCCATTATCCCCTTTTCATCATCAACACCCTTTTCATCTAACGCGTTTGTTACTCGCGCATCACGATTACTCCCTTCCATCTAAACCGATGAACACGCGATAATTCCAGTCACTTGTCCCTCGACGTGATCATTACGCGACTCGTGTCTGAGCATCTTCCACCGTCGAGCAGGACAGAGAGAGGGATCTTCCTCCAACAATTCCCTTCTCCTCCATCATGGCGTCCCTGCCTCCTCCCCCGCCTCCCGGCTGGGGTGCGTCGGCGCCGCCCTCGATGCCTTTGGCTCCGCCGCCGCCAGGATATCAACCTCCGGCCGACCCGAACGTCGCAAAGTTCGCCCAGAAGAAGAATGAATGGCTGCGGACGCAACGTAACCGGTTTGGCGAGAAACGGAAGGGCGGGTTTGTCGAGACCCAGAAGGCCGATATGCCCCCGGAGCATCTCCGCAAAATCGTCAGAGACATCGGCGATGTATCACAAAAGAAGTTCAGCAACGAGAAACGTAGCTATCTGGGTGCGCTCAAGTTCATGCCGCATGCCGTCCTGAAACTGTTGGAGAACATGCCCATGCCTTGGGAGTCTGCCAGGGAAGTCAAAGTCCTTTATCATGTCAATGGCTGTTTGACACTCGTGAACGAAACTCCCCGCGTCATCGAGCCCGTCTTCCACGCCCAGTGGGCCACCATGTGGGTGTGCATGCGGAGAGAGAAGAGTGACCGGAGACACTTCAAGAGAATGCGCTTCCCTCCATTCGATGATGAGGAACCCCCATTGTCGTGGTCGGAGAACATTGAAGATGTGGAGCCTTTGGAACCTATTCAGATGGAGCTCGATGAGTCTGAAGACTCTCCGGTCTATGAATGGTTTTATGACCACCGGCCCCTGCTCGATACTCCTCATGTCAACGGACCGAGCTACAAGAGCTGGAACTTAAATCTTCCACAGATGGCCACACTCTATCGACTCAGTCATCAGCTGTTGAGTGACGTCGTCGACCAGAACTACTTCCACATGTTCGACTTAAACAGTTTCTTCACCGCCAAGGCCCTGAACGTCGCCATCCCCGGTGGCCCTCGCTTTGAGCCGCTCTACAAGGATATCGACCCTAACGATGAAGACTTCAGCGAGTTCAACGCCATCGACCGAATCATCTTCCGCGCTCCCATCCGAACTGAATACCGCGTCGCATACCCCTACCTGTACAACACACTTCCCAGAAGCGTCAAGCTCTCTTGGTACTCTCATCCTCAGATCGTCTACGTCCGGACCGAAGACCCCAACCTCCCTGCCTTCTACTTCGACCCTGTGATCAACCCTATCTCCTCCCGGTCCGTCGCCCCTAAGAACATCACGGTCAGCCATGAAGATGAGATCTTCGGTGATGGCGATGAGGACGACTTCGAACTTCCCGCCGACTTCGAGCCTTTCTTCGCCGATGAGGAACTTTACACCCCGGACACGGCCTCCGCCATTGCTCTGTGGTGGGCTCCTCACCCTTTCAACAAGCGGTCCGGCAAGATGGTGCGCGCACAAGATGTTCCCTTGGTCAAGCAGTGGTACTTGGAACACTGCCCACAAGGTCAGCCTGTGAAAGTTCGCGTTTCTTACCAGAAGCTTCTCAAGACCTATGTGCTCAATGAGCTGCACAAGAAGAAGCCCAAGGCCCAGAACAAGCAGAACTTGCTCAAGACGTTGAAGTCCACGAAGTTCTTCCAGCAGACCACCATCGATTGGGTTGAAGCTGGTCTGCAGGTCTGTCGCCAGGGTTTCAACATGCTCAATCTTTTAATTCACCGCAAGAACCTCACCTACCTCCATCTCGATTATAACTTCAACCTGAAGCCTGTGAAGACCTTGACGACCAAAGAGCGAAAGAAGTCCCGATTTGGAAATGCTTTCCACCTGATGAGGGAAATCCTTCGCCTTACCAAGCTGATCGTCGACGCTCAAGTACAGTACCGATTGGGTAACATCGACGCTTTCCAGTTGGCCGATGGTATCCTCTACGCCTTCAACCACGTCGGACAGTTGACTGGTATGTACCGTTACAAGTACAAGTTGATGCACCAGATTCGTTCCTGCAAGGACTTGAAGCATCTTATCTATTATCGGTTCAACTCTGGACCCGTGGGTAAGGGTCCTGGATGTGGTTTCTGGGCTCCGGCATGGCGTGTCTGGCTCTTCTTCATGCGTGGTATCATTCCTTTGCTTGAGAGATGGCTCGGAAACTTGCTGTCTCGTCAATTCGAAGGTCGCCACAGCAAGGGTGTTGCTAAGACCGTCACCAAGCAGCGTGTGGAGTCTCACTTCGATCTTGAGCTCCGTGCTTCCGTCATGGCAGATCTTATGGACATGATGCCGGAAGGCATCAAACAAAACAAGGTCAACACGGTCCTTCAGCACCTTTCGGAAGCATGGAGATGTTGGAAGAGTAACATTCCCTGGAAGGTTCCTGGTCTTCCCGCTCCCATCGAGAACATCATTCTGCGGTACGTCAAGAGTAAGGCCGACTGGTGGATTTCCGTCGCGCATTACAATCGTGAGCGTATCCGTCGTGGTGCCACGGTGGACAAAACGGTTGCGAAGAAAAACCTTGGTCGTCTTACGCGTCTGTGGCTCAAGGCCGAGCAGGAACGGCAGCACAACTACCTCAAGGACGGTCCCTATGTGTCGTCTGAAGAGGCTGTGGCCATCTACACGACCATGGTGCACTGGCTTGAGTCTCGCAAGTTCTCGCCTATTCCGTTCCCCAGTGTATCTTACAAGCACGACACGAAGATCCTGATTCTTGCTCTCGAGCGCCTGCGCGAGGCTTACTCCGTCAAGGGCCGACTCAATCAGAGCCAGCGTGAGGAACTTGCTCTCATCGAGCAGGCTTACGACTCCCCCGGAACTACTTTGGCCCGTATCAAGCGTTTCCTTCTGACGCAGAGAGCGTTCAAGGAAGTTGGTATTGACATGAACGACAACTACAGCCACATTAACCCTGTGTATGATGTTGAACCTATTGAGAAGATTACCGATGCCTACCTTGATCAGTATTTATGGTACCAAGCGGAGCAGCGCCACCTCTTCCCGGCTTGGATCAAGCCTTCGGACTCGGAGGTTCCTCCCTTGCTCACATACAAGTGGGCTCAAGGAATCAACAATCTATCCAATGTATGGGAGACCGAGGACGGTGAGACAAACGTGATGATCGAGACAGAACTCTCTAAGGTCTATGAGAAAATGGATCTTACTCTGTTGAATCGCATGCTGCGTCTGATCATGGACCACAATCTGGCCGACTACATCACCTCTAAGAACAACGTGCAGCTCAGCTACAAGGACATGAACCATACCAACAGCTACGGCTTGATCCGGGGTCTGCAGTTCTCTGGCTTCGTGTTCCAGTACTATGGTTTGATGATTGACTTGCTACTTCTCGGCTTGCAAAGAGGTAGTGAGATGGCCGGTCCTCCCCAAAGTCCTAACGACTTCCTCCAGTTCAGGGACCGTGCAACCGAAACCAGACACCCCATCCGTCTGTACACCCGCTATGTGGACAAGATTTGGGTCTTCCTTCGCTTCTCCGCAGATGAATCCAGAGATTTGATTCAACGTTTCCTGACTGAGAATCCTGATCCCAACTTTGAGAACGTTATCGGTTACAAAAATAAGAAGTGCTGGCCACGCGATTGCCGTATGCGTTTGATGCGACACGATGTCAACCTGGGTCGTGCCGTGTTCTGGGACCTGAAGAACCGCTTGCCTCGGTCTATCACTACTATTGAATGGGATGATACTTTTGCCAGTGTCTACAGCAAGGACAACCCGAACCTCTTGTTCTCTATGAGTGGGTTCGAAGTCCGCATTCTTCCGAAGTGCCGCAACCAGAATGAGGAGTTCTCGGTGAAGGATAGTGTGTGGTCCCTAGTTGACAACTCGACCAAGGAGCGGACGGCGCACGCTTTCCTGCAGGTGACGGAGGAGGACATCCAGAAGTTCAACAACCGCATTCGTCAGATTCTGATGTCATCCGGTTCGACCACCTTCACCAAGATCGCCAACAAGTGGAACACCGCCCTCATTGCCCTTTTCACCTACTACCGTGAAGCTGCTGTGTCCACTGTCAACCTTCTGGATACCATCGTGAAATGTGAAACCAAGATCCAGACCCGTGTCAAGATCGGATTGAACTCCAAGATGCCTTCGCGTTTCCCTCCCGCCGTCTTTTATACGCCAAAGGAACTGGGAGGTTTGGGTATGATTTCCGGTTCGCACATCCTCATCCCCGCCAGTGACAAGCGCTGGTCCAAGCAGACGGATACCGGCATCACCCACTTCCGTGCGGGTATGTCTCACGACGAGGAGACTCTGATTCCCAACATCTTCCGCTATATCATCCCCTGGGAAGCCGAATTTATCGATTCTCAGCGCGTGTGGATGGAATACTCCCAGAAGCGGCAGGAGGCTCAACAGCAGAACCGGCGCTTAACGTTGGAGGACCTGGAGGACAGTTGGGACCGCGGTCTGCCTCGTATCAACACTCTGTTCCAGAAGGACCGCAGCACCCTCAGTTTCGACAAGGGCTTCCGTCTCAGAGCGGAGTTCAAGCAGTACCAGTTGATGAAGAGCAACCCCTTCTGGTGGACAAGCCAGCGGCACGATGGTAAATTGTGGAATCTCAATGCCTACCGTACCGACGTCATCCAGGCGCTGGGTGGTGTTGAAACTATTTTGGAGCACACTCTTTTCAAGGCTACCGCTTTTCCTTCATGGGAGGGTCTATTCTGGGAGCGCGCTTGTCTTGCCAAGGGTACTCAGCTGTTGCGTTACGATGGTTCGAAGATTGCTGTCGAGGATGTCAAGGAAGGTGACTTGCTCCTGGGACCTGATGGAGGGCCTCGCCGTGCGTTCAACATCGTCAGTGGTTCCGACCCTCTCTACCGCATCAAGATTGGAGGTCACAAAGAAGATCTCGTGGTAACCCCCAACCACATATTGGTCCTCCACCGCGAAAAAGGATCTGAAAACAGTCACGAACAAGACAATGCCCATCCAGAGGTTTCGGCAACAGAAAGATTCGATACTGTCGAGTTGACTGCAGCTGAATTCGCAGCTCTGGACAAGAATGAGCAGTGCAAATACCGGCTGTTCCGATCCCCGGGTTTCGAACTGCCGGAAGTTGATGTCCCTGTCAATCCTTACTTCTTGGGACTCTGGCTTGGCGATGGTTCTCGCAGTGGATCAACCATGTCCAACAACCAACACGAAGCGGAAATTGTCCGATTCCTCCAAAATCATGCAGCCGAACTCGATTTGCAGCTTGTTCATTATGCAAGTCTCGGCTACTTGACGGTAGGTAGGACAAACATTGGAGATCGCCAGATGCCGCCGGCTCAAAGTAATCCAGTCGACCGGCCCGGAGTTCGTCGTGCGCGACAAACCATCGTGAAGCAGCGTCTTGCCGCTGGTTGGACGACCCAATCTGGGCGTATGCCTGGGGAAGTCAGAATCTGGAAAGCACCAGATGTCCAAGCCTCCGAGATTTCAAATCTGGGCCCGAAAGTCCCTCAAACCGGAGTAAAGCATTGCTTAAGCTGCTCCCAGGGAGAATCTCAGCCCCTAGCTCCACCAGCAACGGTTCCTGAGACTCCGATTGATCGTCTGGCTTATCCTACTTCCGAGCTATCGGAGGCAGATGGCGACATTCCCGAAGAGTCTAAACTTGAAGAGTTCGACTTAAACCTGGTCAACATCATTGAAGATGCCGATGAAGTCTCGGACATGTCGAACAATATGGATCTCGCGAAATCTGAAGATTCAGAGGAGAATTTTGAGCGCAAGCGAGTCCATCTTCAGATCGGTCGTGCTGCCTATGGTGAACTGCTTCATGAGGAGCAAGAACAATTGATTGATGGAATCCTCGATACAACTGAGCGAAAGCCTGACATCAACTCTCTACGTGTTGCTCTTGACGAATTGCAGCTACTCGCGCATGGTGAAAAAGGTGCACAGACGGACAAGAAACGTATCCCATCAAGTTATATGAGGAATTCCCGAGCTGTCCGGCTTGCTGTTCTGGCTGGAATACTCGATTCCGACGGATGGTATGTCTATCCCGAGAACATGTTTGGTTTCGCTCAGAGCAAGATTTGGCACTCCGAGTTGTTCTGGGACGTCGTCAATCTGGCACGATCTTTGGGCTTCAGTGTCTGGACAACCGAGCGAATGATGTGGGAACCCACTCGGCGTGAACGAACGCCTCACTTACTTGCGCAAATCTCCGGAAACATCTCAGAAATTCCCTGTCTCCTCCTTCGAAAGCAGGCATGCGAACGCATTATTCCTCAAATGCATAGCTTCATGATCGAGGACATCTCCCTTGAGTCTGAGGCCACAGAATGGGCTGGTTTCAGGGTTGATCAAGACCAGCTTTATTTGCGACACGATTATTTTGTCCTCCATAACTCCGGTTTCGAAGAATCGATGAAGTTCAAGAAGCTCACAAATGCTCAAAGATCTGGTTTGAATCAGATTCCGAACCGTCGGTTCACTTTGTGGTGGTCTCCCACTATTAACCGTGCGAACGTGTACGTGGGTTTCCAGGTACAACTGGACCTTACAGGTATTTTCTTGCACGGAAAGATTCCTACCTTGAAAATCTCTTTGATTCAGATTTTCCGTGCGCATTTGTGGCAGAAGATCCATGAGTCTGTGGTTATGGATCTGTGCCAGGTCTTCGACCAAGAACTCGAGCAGCTGGGTATTGAGACCGTGCAGAAGGAGACTATCCATCCACGTAAGTCTTACAAGATGAACAGTTCTTGCGCGGATATTCTTCTTTTCGCCACGAACAAGTGGAACGTCACCCGTCCTTCCCTGCTATTCGATACCAAGGATGTGTACGAGCCGACGACCACTAATAAGTTCTGGCTTGATGTTCAACTGAGATACGGTGATTACGACTCGCACGATATTGAGCGATACGTCCGTGCCAAGTACCTGGACTACACCACCGACAGCATGAGTATCTATCCGTCGGCGACTGGTTTGATGATTGGCATTGATCTTGCATACAACCTCTATTCCGCTTACGGACAGTACTTCCCTGGTTTGAAGACTTTGATCCAACAAGCCATGGCAAAGGTCATGAAGGCGAACCCGGCTTTGTACGTGTTGAGAGAGCGTATTCGCAAGGGTCTGCAGCTGTACGCTTCCGAAAGCAACCAAGAGTTCCTCAACTCTCAGAACTATTCCGAGCTCTTCAGTCCGCAAATCCAGTTGTTCATCGACGATACCAACGTCTACCGTGTGACTATTCACAAGACCTTCGAAGGTAACTTGACGACGAAGCCTATCAACGGTGCTATCTTCATCTTCAATCCTCGCACTGGACAGCTTTTCTTGAAGATCATCCACACCAGCGTTTGGGCGGGTCAGAAGCGTCTCGGTCAGTTGGCGAAGTGGAAGACGGCCGAAGAAGTCGCAGCGCTTATTCGATCTCTGCCTGTTGAGGAGCAGCCCAAGCAACTTATTGTCACGCGTAAGGGTCTTCTGGATCCTCTTGAAGTGCATCTGCTGGACTTCCCCAACATTTCTATTCGTGCTTCGGAACTCCAGTTGCCCTTCCAGGCTGCCATGAAGGTGGAGAAGCTCGCTGACATGATTCTCCGAGCGACTGAGCCTCAGATGGTTCTGTTCAACCTGTACGATGAATGGCTGAAGTCCATTTCTCCTTACATCGCCTTTTCTCGTCTGATTCTGATCCTGCGCGCGCTTCACGTGAACATCGACAAGGCCAAGATTATCCTTAGACCTGACAAGAGTGTCATCACACAGGAGCATCACATTTGGCCCTCGTTGTCGGATGAGGACTGGATGAAGGTTGAAGTTCAGTTGCGCGACCTCATCCTCAATGATTATGGCAAGAAGAACAATGTCAACGTCCAGAGCTTGACGAGCAGCGAAGTCCGTGATATTATCCTGGGTATGGAGATTAGTGCGCCTTCTCTGCAGCGCCAGCAAGCTGCCGAGATTGAGAAGCAACAGGAAGAGCAGAAGCAGCTTACCGCTGTTACAACGAAGACACAGAACGTGCGGGGCGAGGACATCATCGTCACGACCACGTCGCAGTACGAACAGCAATCCTTTTCTTCGAAGACGGAGTGGCGTACCCGTGCTATCGCGACGTCCAACTTGCGTACCAGGTCGAACAACATCTACATCTCTTCCGACGAGGTCAGGGATGAAGGTTACACCTACATCATGCCAAAGAACATCCTCAAGCGGTTCATCACCATTGCTGATCTCCGTGTGCAAGTTGCCGGTTTCCTCTATGGTAGCTCGCCGCCCGATAACGATCAGGTCAAGGAGATTCGCACGATCGTCATGGTGCCGCAGGTGGGTAACACGCGCGAGGTTCAACTGCCACAGCAATTACCTCAGCACGATTACTTGAACAACCTTGAGCCTCTTGGTGTGATCCATACTATCTCCGGCAATGAACCACACTATATGACGGCCGCGGATGTGACGCAGCACGCGCGCTTGATGAATGCCCATTCCTCCTGGGACAAGAAGACGGTCACGATGACTGTTTCCTTCACCCCTGGATCGGTCTCGCTTGCCGCGTGGGGACTCACTCCCCAGGGTTACAAGTGGGGTGCTGAAAATCGGGACATGACTTCCGACCAACCCCAAGGGTTCTCGACTAGCATGGGAGAGAAGTGCCAGCTTCTGCTCAGTGACAAGATCCGTGGATACTTCCTTGTTCCGGAGGATAACGTGTGGAACTATAGCTTCATGGGAAGCTCTTTCGGCAGTGTGGAGAAGCGGCCAGTGTATGTCAAGATCGACACGCCTTTGAAATTCTACGACGATCAGCACCGCCCATTGCACTTCCAGAACTTTGCTGAGCTGGAAGATATCTGGGTGGATCGGTCGGACAACTTTGCGTGAGTGATGACTTGGGCGGCGCTGGATGATCTTATGTAACGTTTTCCTTTTCGTGGGTTTCGATTTTTTTTGGTCTTAATAGCTAGCCCTGTTCTTTTCTTTCTCTTCATTTTCTCTTCTCTTCTCTTCTCCCGTTTGTCTTCCTTTTCCAGCAGAGAGATTCTTTACCCCACTGCATTTTGTTGCAGCGATTATTGGTTGGCATCTGGGATCCAAAAATAAGGGGGGGAGTGATGGTGATGATGAGCCATGGGGTTGGTTTCACTCTGTTACTGTATCATAATTGTATGTAACTTTTATGGTGTCTTAGAGATGCCAATGGAATGCAACGATAATTGGTTGATCTTGAAGAAAGGGATCTTGGCTATGGGCAGTGTTAAAAAGCCCAAGTGCTGAAGGGGAAGGGGGGCGCGCTGTTACACTAACGGTGTTTTGGTCTTAGGGGATCGACCATGTGGGTGTGGGTTGGAGACTACCGTCAATCATCATCGGAGAATGATCCGTATTTTAATATCGGGACCATGTGTGAGTCCACTTAAGTAGGTTTGTCGTGGTAGTTGCTTAACTCAGTTGAGGCCATGCAGGAGAATTAAGATTGATTGACTGGTTGTACAAGTGTGGGTTGATCAGCCCTCCTCGACTCGAATGCTGGGTAGAGAATAATTGGATTGTGAATCATGGAGTAGTTACTTATCGATTAGTTATTGTTCCATCAAAGATTGTTTGGTTGTAACCTGAGATTGTGTGCTGTTTGTCAGTGTGTGTTCGGTTTGCTTCAGTTGTCTTGTTTCCCTTTCCTGCCTTCAATTGGGGTTTGAGTATTTATTTTTTTTTCTCCCCTTCACCCTTTCAATTCTTCTCCCTCTCTCTTCTTGTTGTTGCCCTGCTGTGCCCACCACCACCACAATCCCAGTGGAAAAGGTGCCCCGAAACCCACTCATTTGTCTGACTCGGATCAACCATCTTGCATGAGATTTTCTCTCTGTCCTTCCTTCTCTATCGTTATCTCCTCTTGTTGAAAGCCACAGATCAGCAGCTCCGACTTGAGCCAGCTCTCAAACAATGCCCCCTAGTTCGTGGCTTCGAACCACCGCTCGTTGCCCGTATTCCCGCCCACATCCGAGTCATCACCGTTCGTGCTATCCTTAGTTCCGAAAATAATAACTAAGAATATTGGATACTACTTGTCCGGCCTGCTTTTGAAACAAAGCTCTTCACTCCGTTCTCAATCTCCCTCCAGTGGTTCGATGGGATCTAATCTTCACTCCCTGTTTCACCATTGCTTCAAGAGCTCAAGCCCTCGGGGGTGGAAAATAAAGTCAAAACACGCCTGTCGGAATAGCTTGCCTGGTGCCGCAAGCCTGCAGGTCTGCCAAATGCAATGGGCACAGGTCCCACCAGGTTCGACTCCGAGACCTGCCCGGAATCCGGAGTCTACGCCCAGTTGAGGCTACTTCAACGCCAGGCGTGGGAGGGGTCTTACGTGTTGTGTATAAGCTCCTCTGCTCTAGTTACCCGTGGACATGATTCATGACAGCCGTGCTCGTTGACTAAGTAGGCAATAGAGCGGGCTTTTAAAAACTGCCCGAACAAATCATCGGTAGCCATCAATCAGCTCTAGGCCTCCAATACCCCCTCGTGCGCCCACACCCACTCACGGGCATAGACAATCATGACACCCACGCGCTAAGCTCTCGGCCTCCGACCGTTGTCGGGGCTCGTTCACCAGGGTATTCGAACAGACATGAGCAAATAAGGTTGA
>NW_020290666.1:118281-140440 GCF_003184585.1 Aspergillus saccharolyticus JOP 1030-1 | reverse complement strand
ATCTCAATCATTTCTTATAAATATCTTATAAAACTTAGGATTAAGCTTAATATTAGTATAATTATCTACTATAGCCTAGAAAGAACCTGATATTTACTTTAATTACCTAAATACCTATGTATTTTTGGTATTTTTTGTAATTTAGTATAAATTCTAAATATTTCAAGAAATATGATTCTCTAGTCATTAGAAATGTTACTATATATAGAAAGTATATTTAACTAATATTTATTCAAGTTTTATATTCTTAAGTATTGTAGTTGTTGAGATATTCAGCTTTGAATAACAACTATTTTATAAGGAATACGAAGTTGGGCCACTCGCCTACATGGACCACTCGCTTACCGATTACGTTAAAGATAAACTTATTTAATAATTAATATACTAATATTTTACTAGTAGTATATAGTTAACTATAAGATATTTCTAGCTTATCACTATAAGATTATTAGAGTAAATATTAAAAAGCTTTATCTTATATCTAGTAATTCTAGTTTTATTCTTTAGATCTTAGCTAAATAGTTATTTTAGACTAGTATTTTAACTATAGTTAGATTCTAATTTAAAAAAAAAGTAGTTAATAATATTCTTAATTAAATACTTAAAGATTTTCTAGTAGCTTTAAATAAATTATAGAAATATCAGGAACTACTTGATACAGTAGATATGTTGGTTAGGCAAGATAAAAGCAGCTAAAAGCAGTCTTCTATTAATTATAAGACTAATTCTTAAGAAATCTTCTTTCTCTAAAGAATTCTAAGTTAAAAAATTATATAAAAGAGAAGTAAGTATTGTAATAATATAAATACTCAGAATAAAAGTCTAATAAATTAATATTAATCCAGAAGTAAACTACTCTAGTAGTAGATATAGACTACTATAGTAGAAGATATTATATGATAATTATATAACTATAAGAAGATTTATATATAATTTATTATTAGATAAATTAATAATAAAATCTATTATTAGTTTTTACTATAATTAGTTTAATAATAATAGTAGCTTTAAGAATCTATACTTTAGTTTTCTCTATAGTTTTATATAACTATAGGTATTATAGGTTTAGATATATCTTCTTATATCTTAGAATATATTAGACTAGAAGTATATTCTACTAAGAGAAAAATAAGTTTATTCTTAGTTAAAGTATTCTATAGTAACAAGATTATAACTACTTTAAATAAGATCTATATAAAATAGTTTATAATTAGGAATTTATTATCTTTTTCTAAAGTATATCTAAACTTCTTCTATTAAATATTTATCTAAAAAGACTTTTAATTTTAATTAAAATAGAAATTTCTATATATTGTTTTATATAAGCTTTACTAGGAGTTAGTAGTCTATATCTACTACTAGAGTATAATTTCAGCTACTCTTAGATTTATCTTCTAGTTCTAGTAGTTCTATTTTAGTTTATAGTATCTATTCTAGAGAGTCTCTAATTAACTCTACTTTATATTCTTATAGCTATACTAAAACTATAGTAAATAGACTAGTTCTAAATTTTAGATCTTTTAATATTCTACTAAAGATTTAGATTATGTACAATCATATTCCAGAACCCTATCTATTAAATATATTCTATTTCTAATGTAATAGAATATTTATTTATCTATTTTCTATTTCTTTTTAATAGACTAGTTTAAAGTTAAATCTATTTAGAATTAGATTTTACTATATATATCTCTTTATAAGTTTATATGACTTAAAGAAATACTTTAGATTCTTATAATTAATTATTACTATAAATTCTAGTACTAAATATAGCTTAGTATTCTAGGCTTCTAGATATAATATAACTACTAGTAGTTTCTTATTATAAATCTTATAGTTATATTCAATTAGAGTATTTTATTTTAAAAAATAAATATAGAGATATATATATTTTTTTATTTATTTAGAAAAGTATTTCTTCTATATTATAGTTAAATAAGTCTATTTCTACTACTATTATATATTTTAGATTAAAAAAATAAAGAATTAGTCTAGTTATAAATTTTCTTTTAAAAGTTTAAAAACTTATCTTATATTCTAACATTTAGAAGATGTGATGTTGGGATCGTCTATGACGATATTCTGCTGTTCATCCCAACTCTCCGCCTCCCAGATTGCTTGTATGGGAGAACTTCCCGTATATTAATTCCTTCCATCTTACTTTAATCAATATTAAGAATAAATATAATAATCCTCTTATTAATAACATTAGTATATAGTAGTATATTCTTAGTCATCATCCAGATACCTTCTATATACATTCTAAGGATTTAATACTATTTTTTACTTTTCTATATTCTTTACTTATCTTAACTATCTTAGATACCTTAATCTGACATCTCGTTCTTATAGTTATATCTTACGTCTGTAGTCTTTACTAACTACTATAATATTTATCTTCTCTACTATCTATCTTATTAATCACTTAATCTATCTATTTTATCTATATATTACTATTACTTATCTTTATTATCTAATTAATCTTCTCTAACTATATTATCTTTTTATCTTTTATCTTATATCTATTTATTGTGTTCTTGATATTATATATATTATATTCAAGAGTTCTAGATTAGTTATGTTTTTATTTCTATAATATTACTAATATCAGAACTAGCTTATTTAAATCTTTAACTCTATAAAGACTTATCTAGTATACTTAAAAGATACCTTAACAGAGATATATTATCTTATACTTACTATATTATATTTTTAATATAGCTATCTTTATTCTTAAGATATTAACTATATCTATAAGCTTAGAAAATTAATTAATCTATTCTTTATAAAGCTCTTATTGAGTTTCTAGACTAAAGTAGTTATCTCTCTATTAATTAATCCTATATAGACTAGAATAGTAGTACTTATTCTTAATATCTTCTAGATGATTTTATTAAGCTTAATAAACTACTTAGTTAAGTATACTTATATTTAATTGTATATTTATCTATTCTATTCTCTATATCTTCTATTTTATATATCTTAATTAGAATATCTTTACTACTCTCTATATCTCTTATCTCTATAATATAGTCTCTAGAGTATTCTATTTCTAGTCTAATTATTAAAGATAATAAGTTATCTAAGATACTGAATACTAAGATTAAATTATTACTAGTAAATACTATTTATATTATACCTAAATTATCTTAAATCTAATCTTATTATATATCTACTAGTCTTATACTAGGAATATTTTTCTAAATAGATATATATTCTCTTATATTTTTATTAAATTTTCTAGATCTTACTATTTTATCTTCTGGATATACTCTTCTCTAGAATATTCTATATTAAGTAGTCTTTAGTTTAATTAGATATATAATAATTTATATAGGCTTCTAGACATCTATTTAGATAGACTAGTACATAAAGTATTTAGTATCTATTAAGATCTAGATCTATATTATTTATTTACTAATATTAAAATAGATAAACTTTTAATTAATTTTAATATCTCTATATCTTATTAGATATATTCTAGTTAAGGATATTATCCCAAAATATATTAGACTAAGATATATTAGATAAATTCTATAAATATAAATACTAATCTTTCTTAAATATAGTAGATATCTTATCAGTAGCTGCTATAGAATTAATAGAAATAACTAAATATTAGTATTATTCTATAATAGATCCTAGAACAACTAACTACTCTTAAAAATAATATAGATAGTTACTAAATTAATCTATCTTCTTATATTATATCTTCTATTTCTTCTGCTTCTTCTATTAATAATTCTAGTTTATTATCTTATAATCCTTCTGGTCTACTATCTTAAGATTAAGATTCTAGTAGTCCAGCTAAAGATATTTCTTAATTTCTTTATTTTAATAATCTAAATCTTATCTTCTATACTATATATCTAAAGAAGATAAGATCCAAAATAATTAGTTTCTTCTATTCTATTATATTTGATAATAAAGTGTCAGACTGGCAGCTCACCTGACTACCAAACCCTAGCCCTAATTCCTGGATTGAGCCATTTGAACCATTGTTCCAGCCCAATCCATCCCTGGCTAATTTACTCCTCTATTCTCACCCTGGATTCTCACCCTGCATTCTGAATATTTTGATTTCCTAATTAGGAAATCAATAAACAAAGGATTTTGGCTTAAATAGCCTATTTTGTTCAATGATTTCCTGAAGATCATCCCGAATTATCCTGAACCAGTTGACCAGATATGTATTAAAATCAGTGGCTTGTTTATTTCCTTATTTATTCTATTTTTGATTCTTTTGATTTTATTAATTATCTTTGACTTTGACCTTGCTTTGACTTTACTTCTATACTCAGTTTGTATGGAAAAGTGAAAGTTAAATAAAGCCCTAATCAATTCTATTTGAAAAGAACTAAAACTCCAACATAAAGTAATAAAGTAAATTAGTTATAATATATACTATAAAAATATTTATATCTTTCTTAATTAGCTTAAAGATATTATTAAATACTATAAAGAAGCTCTAGTTAAGATAAATCTTTAAGTATATCTTTATAGTACTATTCTAATAAGTATACTACTAAATTATCTAATATAGAGAAGTATCTTATATTATAAATAATTCTTACTAATAATTAATTTAAAGAAATAAAGAAGAGATTTAAGCTAAATATCTTTATAGCTATAATAAAATTAAATATAATATATTATAGTTTATCTAATATCCAAGCCAGTAGATATATCAGCTAATTTACTTAGAATATAATATATTATACTTAAGAAGCTTAAATAGATAATATCTTTAACTAGATTACTTATATCTAGAATTATCTTAATCTATATTTAAGAACTGGTATACTTAGATCTACTAAGAATATAACTATATATACTTTTCTTAAATAGCTTAACTAGTAATAGTATAACTAGAAGAATTTAGTCTATATTATTAAGAAAAATAACTTTTTTAGTAATCTCTATTCTATATTCTATAGTAGTTAAGAATAATTCTAAGAAAATTATTAATTCTAAGATACTTAGAATAATACTAATATCTAAAGATATAATAATAGATACTAGAATAATTATCTATATCTATTAAACTGATAATAGGTTGTTAGCTGCTATATTTCCTTTTAGTTATTATAGTAGTCTAGATACTAACTATATTAATAAAATTAGTAGTTATATTACCTATCTTAATAAAGAAATTAAGAATAGTAATAGATTTAATATTCTTATTTATAGTATATTTAGAACTAATCCCAAAATGTAGCCTAAGATCAAGATTAGAATAATTACCAGCCCTGGAATCAACTATATTAATTCCAGAACCAGGCTTAAGAACAGTATAGTTAGTAGTTCTATTACTATAATAATAATAATAACTATAATAATCACAACTATAATAGAAATTATAATATATATATTACTATTATAAATTCTATACTATCTAAACTATAGAAATATTCTAATACTTCTTATTAGTATAATAATCCTTAATTTAACTATATTTCCCTATATAAGACTATATATCTAGATAATCCTATATAATATATAGAGAATAAGTTATATCTAATTTATCTACTAATTAGATTTATTAATAAACTCTCTAATAATCCTATTAGTCTCTATAATAAATAAGATAATATTCATAATTATAATAAAGTATATAGTATTAATATTTTCTCTTATCTTAAGTATAAGAATCCCAAGGCTTTTAATATTTAGTTTATTAAGAATACTAAGATTATATAGAACCCCTCTTTAATAAAATATTTAAAATTAATAAAGTATTTAAAGTTGAGTAGGATATCTTTTTAGTCTTATATATTAATTATACTATATCTTTTTCCTTAAAAAAAATACTATATAAATATACTAATATATATAATACTAAGTCTCTAGATATAACTCTAACTATATTTTGTATTAATAATAATTCTATAGTAGAATCTGATTACTATATAAAAGACTTAATATTTGGACTATCTTTATATATATAGTAATCTACTATTATATAAGTTAATTTAAATAATACTCAGAAGTATATCTCTATATATTTTAATATAGAATACTCTTCTACTATTATAAATATTAATCTGATCTACCTAAATAATATCTTAATAATCTCTATTAAAGTATCTCTTACTATTGTAGATATTAGTTCTATATACTAAGCTAAGGAGTATATTATTTTTAAGATATATTTTCTATACTATATTAGTCTAGTATCTATAGTTTAGTTAATTATTTAAGTAGTTAATAATCTTAGTCAATCTATCTTATTAGTATCTATTTTTATATATAATATTTTAAGTATTCTTATATTTATATATATTATACTTAGAGTATATTTAGTTAAAGATCTCTATTCTAACTATCTAGTTAGAATAGATATAATTAGATATAAAGATATTATTCTTAACTATAAAGATTAGACTATTATTATTTAAGAATATTAAGAATTTATAGTTCTTATTTAGACTATAATTAAGATAGACTAAATCTATATATCTATATATATAGTCTAGTTAGTAGTGATTTCTGCTTATTCTAAAGTATAACTTCTAGTTAAAATCTATAAGAAGCTTTCTAAATCTGACTTTATTCTTAAGTCTAAAAATAGTACTAGTATATTCTTTATTATTTATTTAATTAATACTAATTTTTTCTTTATTAAAGTTATTAATAAGATATCTAAATCCATTATTCTAGAATACTATACTTATATTAATATTATTACTAACAATAACTATATTACTATAGACTATACCTGGGAGGATATTACTAAATTAGTATATTTATCTCTTATACTCCCTACTATATCTTAATATATATAAGAAACTATATCTAAGAATCTATATTCTAATATAATTAATTTAAGCTATTATCTCTATATTACTAGTATATTAGTATATACTATAACTATATTAAAAATCCTAGATAGATTATTTTAAGTCTCTATTTTAAAATAATTAGTTTTTTAATATAGTAGTAATTCCCTAGATACTAAGTTACTATTCTAAATTAAGAATATATCTCTAGATATACTATCTTCTAATATATTATCTAAATTATCTATTAATATATTATCTTATAGTATATTATCTTCTAATATACTATCTAATTTATAACTACCTATTTTATTATCTTTAGAATAGTTAAAGTTAATTTAGTTATTTTTATATATTACTAATTAATCTAAATATCTTATAAATATACTAGTAAATAGTATCATTATCTATACTAAGAATTCTAAGATAAGGAAAACTCTAGAAAAGATATTTATATTATATAATATATAAATCTTACCTAATAGCTTAAATATTAATATTACTAAAATTCTAGAAGAATATTAGTTCTATATTTCTTTAAAAAAAGAATAGAAAGAATATACTCTTAAACTATATATATATTAAGTTCCTAAAGTAGATTAAAATATTATAGATAAGATATTTAAATCTCTTTATACTATAAATAAGATATTATATACTATTAAATATATATTATTATTATATTTTATCTTTATAATATAGAAGGTTACTAATAGCTAGTCTAAAGAATATATTATTATAGACCTCTATAGTACTAATAAGAAAATAGAACCTAATCTTTACTCTATTTCTATATAAGAAGATATAGTATAAATAGTCTAAGAATATTACTATTCTAGTATTTTCAATCTTATTATTTACTTCTATTAATAGTCTATTAGAAAAGATTATAGAAACTATTTTACTATTATTATATATAAAGATTAAGAGATCTTCTATATAATAATTATAGACTTTATTGATTTAATTTCTATTATATAAAGATAGATAAATCTTATATTTTAAGAATTTTATATATTTACTTATTTATATATTAATAATATAATTATCTATTCTAATATTCTTAAGAATTACTTTAAGTATCTATCTATTATCTTTATTTATCTTAAAGACTTGAATTTAAAGCTAGAACTAAAGAAGATCTATATTGGATTTCTATTTATAATTCTACTTAATTAGTATATTAATATACTTAGTCTTTCTATACTAGAGTTAAAGATTAAAGCTATTTAAGTTCTATTATTCTCTATAAATCTTATAGAATTAGAATATTTTATTAGACTTACTAGCTGGCTATACTATTATATAAATTACTATACTTAGAAAGCTACTTTCTTATAAGACTATAAGATACAACTATTAAGACTATATAAGAATAAAAATAAAAAATAAAAATATATATTAAAAACTACTATTATTAATTCTATATCTAAGAAACTATAGTTATTTTATCTCTTATAAGATAAGTTTACTAATATAAAATATTTAGCTTATTTCTAGACTAAGAGATATCTCTATATTAATATTGATATAAGCTATAAAGATATAGAAGTTATAGTCTATTATCTAAACTCTAATTTTATTTATAATAAATTATCTAAACTATCTCTATATACTACTATTTTATTTAATATATTTTTATCTAGAATACTTACTAGTACTAAGAAGAACTACTAGCTAACTAAGCTAGAAGTATCTTATCTTATATAGATATTATAAAAGATTAGATATATAATTAAGATATTAAGATTAGATATAATTATCTATACTAACTATATATTTACTAATAGAATTTCTAAGTAGACTATATTTAATATTATCTTAGTTAAATAATTAAATCTATATTTTACTTATATATCTTATTCTATTCCAAGTTATTAAGTTTATATCTATTATTATTCTAGAGAATTAAATATAGTAGCTAATATATTATCTTACTTACTCTAAGTAAACAGATATTCTTTATATTCTCTAGATATAATTATAAGATCTTAAAGATATTCTAGTTACTATATTTAAATATTCTATTTATACTCTTAAAATTAGTAATAAGTTTAAATACTATATTGTAAACAGCTATACTAAAGATTCTTATATAAAGAAAATTATATTTATTCTTAAATCTAACTTAGATACTTATTTTCTATAATTTATAAAAGTTAATTTACTCTATATAGTTAAGAATATTATATATAACTTAAAGATTAATAAAACTTTTACTAACTCTAAGAATAATTATCTAGATAATATCTATTCTATATATAATATAGATAGTAATCTCTCTATATTTAAAAAAGTATAGCTATATATTCTATATATACTTATTTATAAAATCTTTAAAATTATCTATAATAATAATTAGTACTAAGAATATAAGAAGTATATTTTATAGCTAGATAGTTGTTCTATATATTAAAAAAGATATTAATTATATAAATATATCCAGAGATATCTAGTATACTTAAGTAATAATATTTAATACTTTAAGCTATAGAGTCTACTCTAACTAATTATTCTAATTACTTCTTTTTATACTATTATTATAGACTTCTTAATATCTCTTTCTCTAGATAATTCTAATATCTATAACTTCTTCCTTATTATAGTTGATAAATTTACTAAATATATTAAACTTATTCTAGATAAATTATTCTAAAAAATAAAATAATAGAATATTATACTTATTAAGTATATAAAGTCTTATGATTAGAATATACTATGCTATTTTATTTTAGATTATAATTCTTATTTTATAAGTACTTTTTAAAGAGGTCTCTTTTTTTATTTAAATATAAAATAGTTCTATTCCACTACTACTTATCTATAGACTAATAGTTAGAATAAATATATAATCTAGATAGTTAAAAAACATACTCTACTATAGAATTATATAAGAATATACTTTATAGATATTAATCTTATTATCTATTATCTCTACTATAAACTTTTTATCTTCTACTATTATAAAAGATATACTATATTATCTTATATTTAGTATTTTACTATATTAGTTATAGTATTTAACCAAAGTAATTCTATATAAGACTATTTCTAAATATATAGTCTCTAATATTCCTCTTTAAAATATAATATCTATATCTATTCTAGCTATATTAATCTCTAATAATACTAAGTCTAAAGATAGTTAGTCTATTACTTCTAACTATTCTACTTATTTATATCTATATATTAAGATAGTTATTTCTTCTTATATCTAAGATATTCTACTTAAAAATACTATAAATAAAAGATATTATAGATATTCTAGAAAATATTTTATTTAAGATACTAATTTAGAAGATATTTAAGACTTTTTTTCTTATTTTAATATCAAGAAAGTCTTCAAGTTTACAACTATATATATAAAATATTTATATAATTATTATTATAAATCTTTATCTTATATTTAAGATAATATAGTATATCTTTATCTTTATTATAGATATACTATATTCTCTACTGTAAAGAAGAAGCTTTTGCCTTAGTATATTAGTCTATTCTATATTCTTAAGGTAATTAGTTAACATATATATTAATCAGACCTCTCTAAATTATAGAAAATATATTCTATTATCTTAATTATACAGCTGGAACTAGTCTTTTATACTAATAATCTAGATCCCTTTAGTTATATTCTATTTAAGTTATCTAAGATAATTAATAAAGTCTTCTCTAATAATAATAATTACTAGAAAGTTAAGTATATTCTAAAGTTTTATATTATTTATTATAGTTAATATTATATTCTAGTTCTTTAATATCTTATCTATTAGTATAGATATAATTCTAAAGATAATATATAGATTTACTTATCTAATATTAATATTCTAGATCTTATATATACTTTTAAATATCTTAAATAATTACTATATTAATATATTTATCTATTCTTCTATTTATCTATCTATCTTACTCTATTAGAATATATTATCTTATATATTTAGTAATAAGCTATTTAATTATTCTTTTATTTATACTACTAGTATTATATATATATAATAATAGAGATATCTATCTTAAAGTATAGTATATATAATATTAGGATTATCTATAATAATATTCTACTATTTATTCTGACTCTCGACCTCCCAGACTGCTTGTATGGGAGAACTTCCTGCAGTTGATTCCTTCCGTCTTGCCATCATCAATATCAAGAATAAACATGATGATCCTCTTGTCGATGACGTTAATAGAAGAATAATTAATCTTTTCTAGTTAGATTTAGAAGAGATTATATAATAATTGAGAATCTAAAAATAAACTTTTAATAGAAGTTTATAAATTCTAGAAAATTCTATATTATTTTAATTAACTTAAAGCTCTTTTAAAAAGTAATTATTTTAATCCTTTTAAAATTTATCTTAACTTCTTCTTCTACTTATATAATAAATCTAAAATAAAGAGTTTTCTTCTATGTAAATTTATATCTACCAATATTAAGAAATAGTTCTATTTTATTTAGTTTTTATAATATCTTTTATATATATTTATAGTACTTCTTAATATCTCTATTTATATAAATTTGTATATTATTAATATAAATTAAATAGAACTTATTAAAATATTTATATAATATCTAGTTAATATATTTTTAAAAGATACTTCAGATATTTATTAATTTAAAGAAGATTATTACTTATTTCAATAATCTATAATTTATATAAAAGACTATTATCTATTCTTAACTTTTTATAATATAGATTTTATAAAAAATAGATAATATATTTAGTTTAGTAAATTATTTTATTTTTCTAATATAATCTAGTATTCTCTAAATTAAAAATAGTAGATAGTAGTTCTTCTTTATAATTATATTAAATATCTAATAATTTATATAAAATCTTAGTTCTTTTTTTAGTTTTTATATAAATAATATTAGAACTACTATTAATAAGTAGCTAATCTATATAAAGTTCTTCTCTAGTAGTTTAGTTAGCTTAGACTATAGAACTATTAACTCTTTCCACGATATATTATAGAAAGAATTCTATAGTATCTCAAATTTCTTTCTATTCTATTATATAACTTTAATTTTATAGTTCATACACTTTTCTTTATATAAAAATAGTTTTTCTATATTCTTTAATTAGAAGAGAGATAAGAAGACTTTATAATATTCTAGAAATATTATATAAGAGTTAATCTCTTAATCTAGATATCTTTTAGATATCTACTAGTAAAATTATAAATATTTTTATATTCTTTTTAAATCTTCTTTATAAATAATCTCTAAATTCTATTTTTATAATTATTTAGTCTCTTAGTTTTAGATATTATAAATATAGTAGATCTCTTAATCTTATCTTTATTATATATAAAAATAGTCTTTCTTAATCTAATTCTAGAATTTTATTATAATAAAATAGCTAGCTTTTTCTTAGAATTAAGTTATATTTAAGATTATTAAATATTATATAGAAGTATACTCTTTTCTTTATATAAGATTTAGTATTTATTCTTACTTATATAATTAAGTAAATTAGTACTTTATTATTAGAGATCTCTTTTATTAGTCTTAGACTAATACTAGTAATTAATAAATTATTTACTTAGATAAATATTTTATTCATAATACTATAAATTAGATATTCTAAGTTAATAAATATATAAATAATTATTATAAAATTTAGAATTACTTTTATTAAAAAAAGATATATAATAATATATTTCTTTTCAAAATTTTTCTAATTTCTTTTAGTTTTATTTAGTAATTCTTATCTAGATATATAATTTTATACTAGACTTCTTCTTTTTCTAAGTCTAAGTTCTTATTTAAAATATATTATTATTTCTATTTGTAAAATATAGATATAATAGCTATTATACTTATTAATTATATAATAGACTTAAGAAAGTACTAATAGATAAGATATCTATTCTATTTATAATAAAGATAATATTCTACTTTATATCTTTTCTATATTTTACTAGATATTATTTATTAGACTTATTTCTAATAACTATTACTAATTATATAAAAGTTATATTTTCTTATTATATAATAGTTATCTAGATAGATTTCTATTCTATTAGTTTAGAACTTAGTTTCTAGTATATTAATATAGTCTTAGTGTAATCTTCTTTGAAAAGAAAAAATATTCTATTTAGATTATAGTTTATATAATATAATTAATTATAATAATCTTTATATATAGATTCTTAAAAAATTCTAACTAATCTCTTAATAAGTCTTTAATTTATAGTAGTATCTAGTATAGTCTTTTTTTACTTATTTAATTAATTATATTCTTCTACTTATAGTAGAATTTTATTAAAGTTATTTAGAAATTCTTCTAATTCTATTTTTTCTTATTTTATTATATTTACTCTATTAAGAGCTTTTTATTATATATTAGAGTTTTTAAAGACTTTATTTATTATTAATATTAGATCTTTAAATTATGTTATCTTAATATTCTAGAATTTAATCTAAGAAAATATTTATTATACTACTTATTTATATAATTAATTATAGATATAGAAGACTTATTCTAGTCTAGTAGAGTAATAATTTCTATTAATTATAAGTTTTATATATATATTTAATCTAAATAGTTTATAATTATACTTATCTTCTCTATTAAATTATTCTATATTAAAATGTTAAGAGTAAAGTCTAAAATATGATTTATATAATTATAATAAGAAGTTCTTTTTTTATTTATTATTAATAGTAGAAGTTATACTATAATTTTATAACTTATTTATTTATTCTTTAGAGACTAGTTTCTATTTTATTATTTCTATATAGAGATTAACTAACTTCTATAGAAGAAGTTATATATTATTAAGTATAGATATAAATACTATAATTAATTTTAGTTCTTCTAAATCTATTTATTCTATTGTTTTAGTAATTTCTTTTTATATTCTTATTTTATTATATTAGAATTTCTAAAGACTTTATTTATTAATAATATTAGATTCTCAAGTTGTACTACCTTAGTATTCTAGAATTTAATTTTAGAGAGTATTTATTATACAACTTATTTATATAATTAGCTATAGATATAGAAGACTTATTCTAGTCTAATAATATAATAACTTCTATTAATTATAAATTTGATATATATATTTACTTCAAATAATTTATGATTATACTTATCTTTTCTATTAAATAGTTCTATATTGGAATATTAAGAGTAAGGTCTAAAGTATAATTCATATAGTTATAATAGAAGATTCTTTTCTTATTTATTGTATTAATAGTAGAAATTATATTATAGCTCTATAATTTATTTATTTATTCTTCAAACACTAGTTTCTTTTTTACTATTTCTATATAGAGACTAATTAGCTTTTATAGAAGAAGATATATATTATTAAGTATAGATATAGATACTATAATTAATTGTAGTTCTTCTAGATCTATTTATTCCATTATTCTAGTAATTTTATTCTATATTCTTACTCTATTTATATATCTAGTTAGACTTTATCTAGAGCTTTTAAAGAGTTACTTCTAATATTATAGAATAAGTAGATTATACTAAGTAGAATATATCCTTAAATAAAAAGAAATAGCTAAAAAGCTATTTTATTAGTTTATGTAAAATTCTTTTGGATATGTATGCTAAGCTAGTACTAGTTTAGTGTATAGTATGCAAGGCCTCAGGTACCAACTGGTGCCTGAAGCTGAGCTTCATATCAGGGCCTTGGTCCAATAACATATATGCCGCATAAGGGTTAGTCTTGAGAATAAGGACTGCTATTATTCTATATCTAACTGATCAACTTTATCTTTAACACTAGCCCCCCCCTAAATATCTATGAACCATACTAACCAGAACATATATAGAACCTTTATTACAAATTCTGTAAGCACACAAGTGCGAGCAGACTAAGAAATAAGCCTGATTAGGAGATATATAATAGATATGTAGAACAAGCTCTATGCCCTATTTCAATACACCGAGCGAAGTGAGGGTACCCAGGCTTGTATAAAAGTATATATATATAGAGTAAACTCTATAGCCTAATCCTAGACACCGAATGAAGCGAGGATAGCCAGGCTTGTTAGAATATATTTAAATACTGGTATATTATAGAAGTAGGGATACTCTAAAGACTTTTAAAATATTATATTTATAATACTTTTTTTGTAGAAATATATACTTCAGATACAATAAAAACACTGTATTATCAAATATTATAGTCTTCTAACATATATACACTGCAACTGTTTTTTAACCATTTTGCAACCATATGCCCAACTCACCGCCAGCCGACAAGGTACTATTAGGCGGGGTAATTAGAACCGCCAGGGAAACTGCCTCTAAAAGTAGCCAATCATAATCCGTCGTCCGCGATCAGGCCATCACAGAGTTGCTGCGGGCAAAGCTAGCGCTTTACAAAACAGCTTAAGCGTATCACCATGTCACTCACGTGATCACACCAGGCACATGTTGATCAATTCCTGTGCATGCTCATTTTGTAATTATTCTTAGTATTTCATTTGCAAAAATAGCATTGCTTGGCCTCACGGTACTGGATCATAATGTCCACATGCCTGCCTGTCTATGTACATGGACCAGCTCTATGTATGGGTTGCTAAACTCATGAATCCTGAGAAATATGCCCCAATTCTTCTCCATACCATACTCTGCCTGCCGAGTAGGACACAGAGGGTATCATGTCCACCACCATCTGCAGCCCCGTGTGACTCACGGAAAACCATGCTCTAGCAAGTATCCCGCAGAAGCAACATTCCGTACGGCACTTTTTTTCCCTGGTTTGGTACCCATGCTCTTTTGTTCTGGCCCAGCTTCTGACCATTTCTGCTCACAGGCCATGGAGTCCAGCGTGTGGGAATGGCCGACTCCTGGGTTCAGATGTTTCCAGGGATATCCAAGCAAGTCATGGGCGAGGTAGATTCGACATTGGGCTATCGATTATCACACGTCATATCCCATGGTCCCAACTCAGAGCTCAATAAGACCGAAAACTCACAGCCCGCAATAATGACTACATCGCTGTTGATATTCCGTATTCTTGAACATGAGCTTGGCTTCGACGCAAAAAAGTTTATAGACTTTACACTTGGCCATAGCTTGGGGGAGTTTACTGCCCTAGTTGTCGGGGACTACCTTGATTTTAGCGATGCGCTAAGGCTGGTCAGACGCCGGGCAGAGATCATGTCTCAATGCACGCAGGCAGCTTCGACACGAACAGGAGAAGAATTTGGAATGATGGCTCTTGTGTGTGAGCCCGACCATTTTCCGAAGTTGCTTCAAACCATTCATGACTTTCTCGAGCTTGCGGAGCCGGAATTAAAAGACGACACTAATCACGCGGCCTCGGCGTTTCAGAATGTCATGATTGCAAACATAAATTCTAAAAACCAAATCGTACTCAGCGGCAGCATTGCGAAAATCAAGACTCTGCTCGTCCAGCTCCGTCAGTTTGGTGGGCATGATCCTCGCGCGGTGAGGTTAAGATGCGAGAGCCCATTTCACAATCCAATAATGGCACCGGCTGCTGAATACATGCGGCATGCTCTTGAGGATATTGACATCAGATTTCCCGCACGTATGCAAGTTGTATCGAATGTTTCAGGTCTGCCGATCGAGTCGAGAGAGGAATTGAAGACTCTCCTCTCCCGACAATGCGTTGAAACAGTGAGATGGTGGGATAGCATTCGATACCTAGATCAAGATCGTGGTGTGACCCGTTGGATAGGTATAGGGCCGGGGAAAGTGGGCAGGAACCTGGTTGGCAAGGAAGTAGACAAAAACATGGTCAAAGGAGGCGGCGTCTGGTCCATTTCCGATCCTAGAGAACTCGATACTATATTGTGTAACCTGGCAAGATCGCAATTTGACTAAGTTGGTGTGACAGTTGATGCTTTGTGTACAAGCACATAAAACCTTTTACTGGGAGTCTAGCTCCAGTATGCCTCCGGCCATGTACGACAGACCCGCCTGCCCTTCCACTGGTAGGCTATGAACTGATATGGGGCTTGATCTGCCTGTGATTTGAAATAGAAAGGCCACCGTTTCTGAAGCACTTCAGAAGCAGGTAACTGGCGAAACGCGCGTGCCAGAAAGCTCCAGTCGAGGCTCGGTCTTGGTTCGTTCTTGCTCTAATGGAGACGCAGCAGCACTTGCTGAATTAACAGCTTAATGGACTATGCTACTTGATTTGAAGTGACTAACCACAACGACCATTGTCTAGCTACAAGGCACTTGGCTCCTAATTGGGAGACGTATACGGTGTCCATAATTCACCGATTCGGATAACCTCTTTGACGAATTTCTTATCTGCGACTTGAGGAAGGCTCGCTGATCGGGCAGAAGGCTTGATAAGATCAGAGGGTTCGCCCGGGGTATAGAACGGATTTTGCAACAGTTGAACGTAGGCATCTTGTAAAGAACGAAAAACCTATCAAAGTGGGTAGTGAGTGTTGGATGTTCCTGCTTGGAAAGGTCGCGTTTTCATATAAAGCATACCGTTCTAAGTTCAGGGTCTTTCAGGATAGTCTTTGGAGCGGCCCCGGGCGTCCCTGGACTATTGGTTTGACCAACCAAGTCGACTATGACAAGCAATTTTACTCCTGTTGTGGTGAGCCACCCATACGCCGCCAACCGTTCATCCACGGCGTGCAGAAGGCCGAGATCCTGGTCAATGGACGTTTGCTTGCGCCTTATTTCAATGATATCCAAACACGAGTTCACTAGAAATGAAAAATCGATCGTCGAATTGAGATATGGGGGCAACAAGGCTACATGTATGGGCTTATCCTAAGCCGCATTAGCATCGAGCTTGCTGGAGGTGCAATGGACATACGGCTTTCCCAATGACACCAATGCACGCGATTTTAGGCATTATCATAATAGACCCCGACTTTCACGTCGCAGGTATTGTGAGGGAAACTTAGTTATCTCAAGCTTGGTTTCTGCAAAAACCCAGGAAGTTTAATTCATTGCAGAAACGCTATCTGTTAGTCAGCCCTCTTAGTAACTTACAGCTCTATATCAGTGTAGATGTAAAACACATGCCTAAATCGAGGTACTGGGTAAGACTTCGAACAATGTACAATAACTGGTAGAAGGGAAGTCACACAATGCGATCCAGTAGGCATGTACACAGGTGAGTACTCGAATTACCCCTGTTAGACGATAAAGGATCAAGGCGGTTTACTAATTAATCAAACACGGGCTAATGCAATCCACAGGCGAATGGGCTGCACAAGCAAGTGGGCCGGCCTTGGATTGCATATAAACAATCTATTTTCCAACTATTAAAACTTAGTAATTTAAGCTCTAATATCCCAAGAACTTTTAATTTAGCTTAGAACTTTAACTCTAAACTATCTATTTAAATTTAGAGCTTTATAATATCTTTATTTACTAAGATAAAATAAAATATACTATATAATTAGAAATTAAAGATAATATTTATACAAGGTGAAAAGAAGGCTATTTTACATGCAATACAAGGCCGGCCCACTCGCTTGTGCAGCCCATTCGCATGTGGATTACATTAAAGCAGCTAACTACGGAGTAATATGTCTATATAGTCCCCTGCAATAAATATTCATAAGTTCTGGTTTCAGCCCAACCGCACCAATTTGCCACTCACTACAAATCTGTATATAATAGTAACACCTATATATCATATATAAGGTACCAAAATTTACTTATTTATTTAGAAACAAGATAAAGCTATCATATTGTCAAAGTTGTTGGTAGGGAGACATTCCTTATATCATTATGAAGTTGTTGATTCTTTTAGGATCCTGAGACAGGATGAACTAACTAGGATCCTACTCCAAAGTAGAGTATTATAGCAGAACTGACTTGTCATCTTCTACTATTATGTATAGTAGTCTTTTACTGTGATGTTCGGATCGTCTATGACGATATTCTGCTGTTCGTCCCGACTCTCTACCTTCTAGACTATCTGTGTGGAAGAACTTTCTTGTGATAGAACAACTACTATCAGGAGTAAGGTCATCGGGATGACATACTATAGTGGTTATGGGAGTTGTGAGGTCATCAATAGCAAACCTATACCTTCCCAACATCTATAAGGTACTAATTTCTCTATAAAAGACTACTGATTTCTTGATAATTAGTCTATTTTATAGATATAGACTATCTTTATTACTATTAGATAAATCTATAGTATTTAGTAGCTAATTTCTTATCTAGTTAATAGACTTTCTATTCTAATAAGTAGATTTTATTATATTATAATTCTTTTTTTTAATCACCTAAGAAAGATACTACTATATTGTATAAAAAAGAATAAAAGATAATTAGTAATTAAATTAATATAAAATTATTATTAAATATTATTTCTCCTATTAAAGAGATTTAATAACTTAAAAACTATATATATTAATTAAAATAGATTAATAATCTATAATAAAGAATAATTTATCTTTAAAAAAATTATTTTCTTAGTAAACTCTTATTAAGATACTACTAATTATTTTCTAAGTTAAATAAAGATAAGAAGAAGATTAAGTTTACTAATATTTTTTATTTTATATTAAACTTTATAAGAAAAAAAAGAAGAACAAGAATAAAAATAAGAATAAACTTATAGTCTAAGAACTAGATCTTTAGACTACATATCTAGACTAGCTATCTATATAATTAATGAATTTTCTATTCCTTAGCTAATTAATATATAAATACTAGTAAATAAATTATTAAAGCAATTCCTAGTCTAATATATATATAAATAGATTAGCTAATAGATTTTCTAAGTACTTTAATAGCTAATAATATATTTAATTATAGAACTATTAAAAAATTCTTTTATATATAATATTCTTAGTAGTAGTTATATTTAGTTAATAGAAAATAGTCAGCCTGACTATATCTATTATATAAGAAAGTATTATATATAATTATCTATAACAGAATAGTAAAAAATAAAAATTTATAGTTATAATCTGTAGAAACTAGCTCTAGATATAATTAACTATTCCTATAAAGTAAGAATAGACCAGAAACTATCTATAAATAAAAATAAATAAAAGTTTATTCTTATTTAAATATAAAATAATCTATAGAATTAACTATTTTAAGTTAATATAATTACTAGTTAATATCTTAGTCTTAATTAGTTATAGTCTTAATATCTATATTAATAGATATATTCTATTATATAAACTACTTAATATATATATATTTCTTAAATAGATAATAAATATATCTAGTTTTAGTTATAAAACTAAGAAAGATAGATTAGACAAGTTAACTATATATAAAAACTTATATATAAACTTCTTAATATTATTACTAATATTATCTATTAAGACTCTATTAACTATATAAATATTAGTTATATAGTCTAATAGCTTATTAAGATAATAATTATTAAATTTATTTAAAAAAATATTATAAATTATAAGAATTATATATTGAGTAAAGAAGTTAATATCTAGATTCTTATAGAAATAGACTATAGAAAAATATACTTATAGAGATCCTTAATATTCTTAGTCTAGTATATAATAGAAGATAGACTAATTCAGCTATAGAGACTATAGTTATATAATATATTAGTTAACTAGATAGTATATACTTTATTTTCTAGTCTTTTCTATAGATAATAGTTCTTATAGAGCTGTAGAATATAGAATAACTATTATAAAAAGAAATATTATAATTAGACTATATTAATATTTAGATAATATTTCTTTTTTATTATAAATAATATTTATATCAAATTACTATTAAAGAAGACTAGAATACTGCTAAATAATTCATTAAAATAATATTTAATATTATTTAATATCTAGTAAATAGTCTTGAAAGTATAGTAGTATTATATAGAAATCTTATTCTAGATAATTAGATCTATATTCTATAGCTTAGCTATAAGATTAGACTTTAGACTAATCAAATAGATAGATATCTTTATTAATTTAAGAGAAATATAGAACTTAGAAAAATTATGTAATTATAAGATAAAAATAAAGCTATTATATTAGATAATACTATATAGATAATCTTTTTATCTAATAAATATAGCTTACTATATATAGTATAGTATAGAAATATTTTTCTAATACTGCTAGTATCTTAAATAAAGTAGTAGACTAATAGATCTTATATAATAGTTATTATAATAGTATTAAAGACTATATATTATAGATTATTTAGCTAATATTCTAATTTCTTAGCTAGAGAAATATAGTTAGCTGATTAATTAACTAATTCCTAATATTTAGTAATACTCTTAGTCTATTTCTACTATTTAGTTAGAAGAGAAAGCTAAAAATTAATAAGTAAATAATTCTCAGCCCTAAATAATCTATCTATAAGAAATAGACTATAGTTAATTTTATAATTAAAAATAGCTAAAGACTTCTATATCTATAAGATCTAGTAGATAAGATTATCTATAAAGAATATCTTAAATTTATTCTATAGTACTAGTAGTTTATCTACTAAACTAAATAATAGAACTATTATAAATAGAGACTATAAGATAGATCTAGATATAAAGACTATTATCTTCTAGAATATTAAATACTACTCTTTATTACTATTAAGTAGACCTAGGGCCTGGTAGACTATCTAGAATATAAAATAAAATATATTATTAATAGTATAGAGGTTCTTAAAGCTAGTAAAGTCTATCTTAATAATTAGAAGAAGCTATAAGTAGAACTACTATTCTATATTAGAACTATAATAATATATTTAATTAATTATAAAGCTCTATTACTATAACTACTATAATTTTATATTCTTTTCTATATTTTAAATAAAGTATTAAGGCATCTCTATATACTAGTAATAGATATATTCAGAATCTAATTAGACTATTTCTATATTATATTTAAAGAAGACTATTAGTATACTATAGAAAGACTCTAGATAGTCTATAATCTACTATATATCTATATTCTTAGGAAATAATATAGTCTACTAGTATAGAAGATAGACTATTAGTACTATAACTAGTAGATACTCTTCATAAATATAGAAGTAGAGAAGATATATAATAGTCTCTATTAAATTAATATAATAACTTTTAAGATACTAATTTATTTTATTACTAGTCTAGAAATATAATATAGTATAGTCTAGGCTCTTATATATATACTTAGTAATATACTTAATTACTTTAATACTCTAGTAGACTTATATATTAATATAATAATACAGCTATAAAAGAAGAAATAGATTATATAATATAATTTATATATTCTTAATTTTAATCTTCTAACTATAACTTATCTTTTTAAAACTGGTTTCAGGCAAGTACTAATAGTAACAGAGAGAATATTTATTCTTTTATAATTGATTGATTGATTGATTGATTGATTGATTGATTGATTGATTGATTCATACACGCATATGTCAGCCCTATAGGCCGAGTGGCGGCAGGTCCCTGTCCTGCGGCTGGGCTGGCCG